>NC_142931.1:17057443-17362443 GCF_046866305.1 Octopus bimaculoides | reverse complement strand
ATATTTGTGAAACCATTGCCTTATCTTTGTAGCTGCCTTCTCTGATCTGCAGTACATATGTAGTTTGGATATCTTTTCTAATAGAGAGCTATTTGATATATATATGTGTGTGTATATATATATATATATATATATATATGTATATGTATATATATATATATATATATATATATATATATATATATATATATATATATAATAACAATAATGATAATGATAATAATAATGATAATAATAATAATATGTGACCTATATAGCTTTATATTTTCTCTATGGTTTCAATATTGTAAACACCCAATCAACTCTCTCTCTCTCTAATAATACAAAATTTTAGAATTATAAACTCTGGTATTCCTGTTCTGTTGATGGTAATTAAACAGTTGAATTAAATATCACAAAAGGAAACATAATTTGACAAAATATTGCTTTTTTATAGCTGAGAAATAATTCTATAAAATAATAGGATTTTTTTTTTCTTTTTGGTTTTGTTTTTAAAGCCACTTTATTTGTCTACAATGCTGAGGTACATTTGGCTTTGTGTTCTGAGCTGTTCATTTAAATGTTATAATATCAATTTGCAATGCTAAATCAACTTATTTAAATATTTGGTAGAATGTATTGCAAACCCGTCCAACCCATTGCCAACATGGAAAAAAAGAGAAAAATATTAAAATGATGGTTTGTGGTAACTATACAAGTAGCATCGGTGAAAGCTAAGAGTAATTTAGTCGATTCTTTAGTTACAAACATTAATGACCAAATGATTTAAAACTACTGATATTACCTTTATTTATTTTTTTTTTAATTATTGCAATTAAAACAAATCTCCCACCTCCTGATTATTTTCCATGACTAACAAATTTGCATGTGTGTTGATATTTAGTTAATTTTAAATGAAGTAGCATTGGCTACAAAGTCTAATAAAGTAAAAAGAAAATTTAAACGATTAGTTCAAGTCATATCTAAACTATTGTCCCTTCCGTTACATTCAGTTTGATCATTAAACAATAATGTATTTAAACATGACATGAACTGAATAATTATCCCTGTTAATTTTGAAAACCCACCCACTGCCTCCAATATAGTTATATGGACATACAACAGACAATACTGTTACATTTGTAGTAGGAATGTTGTAAAATAGCAATAAGGGGATTAGTAATATTCTCCAACCAAGTTTCTAAGAAAAACCTTTTCATTAAATGTGGAAGAAAATGCTTGTTGCAATGTTAGCGAATCTGTGAAAGGAAGGTGAGTGTCTAATGCACAAATACTTTTAAAATATTGCATTTGTTTTATCCAGAGGCCAGTTGCATTCCAAATATTTCTCTATTATTTTATTAAACTGTTCTTAGTAGATGAACATACCTTGTTATGGTGTGATATTGCATTATATGCACATTGAACTGTTGCAGTCTTGCTCTGTCCCCAGTCTGTGTCAATTCCAAGAAATATTTAGAAAGCTATTAACTTTTAACATGGAGATGACAAATGCAAGTATATATATTTTTTTTTAATAAAAAAAAATTTATTCCATGGACAAAAAAAAAATATTTCATACAATATAATAATCAAAGGTAGGCAACTAACAAGTGGAGAGGGGGGGAAGCGTAAATGAGAGAAAGAGAACAAAAGAGTGAGTATGTGTGGAAGAATGGAAGAAGCATTACCTTTCCCTACCTTGACATTTTTCTTTCCCAAATTAGTCTTTCTTAACAATTTTACTTCATTTTTTTTTTTCCTGTATTAAGAAGCTCTGTGACTATTGATCTGTCTGCTACCAATTTCCCTTAGGATGCCTTTCAATGGTATATGTTCCAGCATATCATGGCTCCACCAACCCTCTTATTGATTTCCCCTCTCCATTATTTTCTCTGTGGGGTTAATTATTTTTTAATGGAAAAAGTAATTGTAACCAATAAAACAAAATTGAACTATAAATTGTGTTGTATATTTTGCTATGTTCAATTACACATTTCCAGCTTTTGATTTTATGTATCCATATTCACACTGATCTTAGAAATTTATTTCATGCCTTTCATTCAAATAATTAAAACAGCTAGAATCTACCATTAAATTATCCGACATTCTGTAAGGCCTATGAGATATTTCGTGTTTCTGAAGTAATTCATTGAACAAAGTTTTATTGTCTTTTATTGATTACAAATCATTGCACTTGAAATTAGCATTGCATTTTATTTGCAATGAGAAGAGTGCAAAAAATTGCTGTCTCAGTTTATCAGATTCATTTTCACAGACAAATCAAATAGTAGATATAAATATTGCAATCCTACCAATTATTCACCTGTATTCTTATTTTAATCATAGTAAAATAATTACAAATTGCCACCTGTATAAATCCTTAGTTTCTTTCCTAGACATTGAGGTACATAATTTTATACTTTTAATGAAGATGGTATTAACCTTCTGTGAGGATTTTTGCCTTAGTTTACTTTTAATAAAATCATAAGTGGCTATTCTACACTCAAGGCTTAGATAAATTACTGCAAAACCTGAGCTAAATACCACTTGGCTCCTCTACTGATTTCATATAAATTTATGTTTCCTATTTTAAAGAGTCACAATTACAAACAACATTTCAAGCAAAGTCTTCTGGAATATGTTTCATTTTTCAGGATTGTCTTTTTTCTCCATGATACTGCTGGACACACATTAGAGGGTTATGGATTAAGAACATAACTTAGAAATTAAGAAACTTCAAGACTGGTTTAGTACTGGATTAGTTTAATGGTATATCTGAATTTTGGTTTGTTTTTTTTCTCTTTTTTTTTTCTTCCTTATATCAGTAATTCTTTTGAATTTTGTCACATGACCAACAATTTTGAAGGTAGTGGGCAAGTTGATTACATTGACCCCAGTGAATGACTCGCACTTTGTTTTATTAATCCTGAAAGGATGAAAGATAAAGTTGACCTTGGTTCGAGTTGAACTCAGAACATAAAGAGCCAGGAGAAATGCTGTTAAACATTTTGTCTGATATGCTACCAATTCTGCCAGTTCGCTGCTTCCTTACATCAATAACTAAAACATTTGATAAAATACCTGCAACAAAATATTTTCACAGCACATGTTTTGAAATGCTGAGTAATTTAAATAAAATTACTCAGAACAGATTGAACCGAGTCAGTAACTCAGTTTTCTATTGTAGCTATTCATCTCACATTAAAAGTGTAAAAGCATGAACATCACATCTACTTCCTCTGAAGTCATTAGGGCTAATTAATGACTCATTGGTAAATATTGCTGATTAGAAATATTAGTCAAAACAAAATATAGATGCAATTTTTTTTTTCACTGGTGTGTGAAATAATTTATCAAATCTTAACAGTAAGGATATTAACAAACATGAAAAAAAAAAAAATTAAATGAAAAATAAATATTTTCTGGTAATTTTTTTTTTCTTATTTGTTTCTTAGCATGAGTTGAATATGTTTGTAAATTTAGTTATTTGCATGGTTTATTGTTTAAATGCTTAATAACATTTCTTGAAATCAATTATTCAGCCCTAAAATAGATTAAGGCTTATAGAATAGAAATATGACGCTCATTCCCCCTCATCTATTTCTGGCCTCTCTTTCTGCATCCCTATTTCCCCTCCTTGGTCTACATGTCTTAGGTTCCTGAGCACTTTACACATTTCTTCTGCACAATACCCTTGCCTCCCTTGCTGGTGCCCCAATGAAAAGCTGACAAATCACATTACCTCCAGAGCAACAAGTGGGCAAGACAACCTCTCTAGTGCTGGTTCCACATACAATGTACTCACCACACACTTAAAGTGGTTGGCAAATGGGTAGAGAAAGCATAGGATTTTCAGTTCCTTTTAGTCCTGTCTTGCCAAAGTTTGTTTCATCTCTTTAGGGTTGGTGTCATGAGAAAGTGGCTGGTGGTTGGAAAGGCATCCATTCCATAGAAACCAAGCCAAATGATACTCCTGATTATCATTCTGTGGGAACAGTGGATCCCAATAAGAAATGATTCAGACCATGATGACCTGATGCCAGTGTGGGGAATGAACATAAAATGGTGATGATGATTCTTGGAAATTTATCCAGGCTGTAGAATTCCACTAATGGATTCTGTCTATCTTAACCTAATAACAGCATAGTTGGGTGAAATTAGCCAAATAATTTGCTTTAAATAGTCCCCAGCTGGACCCAAAATGCACTGATGATGATCATTGACTCAAAAGAAAGTCCATCAACTGCTTGTTAACCTCTGTTTTGGAGCATGTAAGGTCCTGTAGCTCATATAGTGTCTTTGTTACAACCTGGCTTCTCTACCACCTCCAATAGTTCCATTACAATTTACTTGCCAAGTACAGAAGCATCTCTAGTTGCTGCTTCAAACTAACAAAGCCCTCAGCATTGGCAATATCTCATTTCTTTTAAACAGTGCAGTGTAGAGCTAGTCTCTATCCTTACCTAACTCTTTAATTTGTCTCATCCTGTAGGATTTATTGCAATCTTTGGGAAATTACCACAGTGTGTCTCCAAGAATGACAATCTCTTCAATCTTGTTCATCTATTTCACTTTCCCCTCTCTAATGGCTTCTGTACAGCCTGATCTATTGCTCTTGAGAATTCCAACAAAGGCAATATCATTACACTTGATGTCAGTGCTATCTGATGAAGCTCTTCATCAGCTAGCACGATTGCAATATTTGTTGATGAAGCTGAGAGAAACGTTAGCACGCCAGGTGAAATGCTTAGCAGTATTTCATTTGTCTTTATGTTCTGAGTTCAAATTCCGCCGAGGTCGATTTTTGCCTTTCATCCTTTCAGGATTGATAAATTAAGTACCAGTTGCACACTGGGATCAATCTAATCAACTGGCCCCCTACCCCAAAATTTCGGGCCTTGTGCCTAGTGTAGGAAAGAATATTTGTTGATGAAGCTGCCTGTGATCCAACTCTAATGTATTCCAAGGTTTATTTGTCTTTCATACTCTTCCTTCTGTGCATTAATGATAAATGTACTTCTAACAATGCTCTTTCTCCAATCCAGAGGATACCATTCCCATTAGTAGGAGTGGTCTCTGCCTGTTTTATGTCCAAACTGGCCAGATCCAGCTTCTCACACCTACTCTACACTGTCAGTCCAAAAATAAACAATCCTATCGTTGAATTTTCAAAGCTACAAGATAATGCAGAATAAATTCAAAACAATGTGAATAAATAAGCATTACATTTGACAGAGGATTACAAAAGGATTAAGCTGAATGCTAAAACTTCTACACACCAAAACCATCTGCCACCATGAACTAACAATCTGCTATCATTCATCATTCATCATCATTGTTTAACGTCCGCTTTCCATGCTGGCATGGGTTGGACGATTTGACTGAGGACTGGCAAATCAGATGGTTGCACCAGGCTCCATACAAAGACATAATTCCTGCACACATCAAGGAAAACAATTCTTATTTCTTTATTGCCCACAAGGGGAAAAACAAGGACAGACAAAGGTATTAAGTCGATTACATTGACACCAGTGCGTAACTGGTACTTGATTTATCGACCCCTAGAGGATGAAAGGCAAAGTCGACCTTGGCGGAATTTGAACTCAGAACGTAACGGCAGATGAAATACCGCTAAGCACTTCGCCCGGCGTGCTAACATTTTTGCCAGCTCGCCGCCTTCATATCAAGGAAAACAATTCTGTGAACCATTCTCTCTTGCTAAAAATATACAAATAAATCCTCAGAGCCTTACTAAGTCCCACTCTGACAACTCCATATGCTAACTTTTGTTTTTACGACCACAAAGTACTTGAGCTCTGATCAGTTACTGATCCTCTACAAAGCTCAAGTAATATTCACAATGGTGTACTCCCCCCCCCCACATATGGAACACTATTGTTTATGTCTGACATACAAACATCTTTAACCACATCCAAAAGCCGACGAATAAAGATTCATTTGCTAACACACATGCTATCGTCTCTCACAAATTCTATAGCTACTAGAGGAGTTTCTAACTGTTGAAGGATGAACAATTTAGTCCAAAGGAGGTGGGAGTGGAATGAAAGTTAATGATGATGGTTAGTATTTTGGCCATCAGGGCTTAGGAAGTCTGTGCCCACATCTTCAATAGCTGGGTAAACAGAAAAATGGGCTCATGGGCAGCAAAAATGCAGAATGAATAATGATGATGTCAAGGACTTGTGGGGAGGATCCTGATGAAGTGTCCAGTTGCAGTAAGAGACCACAGTGTGAGGTTCCTGATCCTCATCCATAAGGCTGGGCATATTCTGTTTCTCTGGGGTAAGAGACATTTTAGCACAGCTTGTTTGGCATCACTGACACGTTTAGCATCAGATGTTTTAATGCTTCTCTCTCTCTCTCTCTGAACATCTGCTTGCGTTTGTATTATCATCATCATCATCATCGTTTAACGTCCGTTTTCCATGCTAGCATGGGTTGGATGGTTCGACCGGGGTCTGGGAAGCCAGGAGGCTGTACCAGGCTCCACTCTGATCTGGCAGTGTTTCTACAGCTGGATGTCCTTAACACCATGTAGTGGCATGTAGTGGGTGCTTTTTACATGCCACCGGCACAGGGGCCAGAGGAGGCTGGCAATGGCCACAATCGGTTGGTGCTTTGTACATGCCACTGGCATGGAAGCCAGTCAAGGTGGTGCTGGCATCGGCCACGTTCGGATGGTGCTTTTTATGTGCCACCGGCATGGGTATCACAACTACAATTTTTACTTTGATATTGATGTACTTGACTCAATAGGTATGTGTAATCTCTCTATGCGTGTGTGTAAGTTTGCTTCCACTGCCAAGACAAGTTGAATATCCACTCAGACTGTCAGTGTCCAAACAGCTGCACCAAATTGTCTCATTTCAGCTTCTTAGGAGTAGGTAGTTGCATACCAACTTTTTTCTAGGCCCATCAATATTTTCTCTTGCTATCTTTACTGTGTCTCAAACACATTAATCACTATACTCAACCTTAACTTCCCAGTCTTGGGAATTCTCTCCTTACAGGCACTGATTTATAGATGTCCTTAATCTCACCAATTTCCAATCTCACCAATTTCCATAAAATAAAACAGGGGAAACTGGCTCTGCTTACACTCATGTCACATCACATGACCTCTCAACCCATTCAAAAGTGAAGCTAATTGTCTTTGCTTTTCTCTGTCTGTTGTACGATGTATCGAATAAAGCCTCATATTCTAATATAACTAATTCATTTTTATCAGCTAATAGCAATAAAACACTAAAATTTGTAGACAATTTAAAACTAGTTTTTCAGATCGTAATGTATTGGGCTTACTTTTTTTCCCCCATTTAAACACAAGCATAGAAGAAGCACAAACATGAATGAAATGCAGGCATAACTGTGTAGGCACAGACATTAGCTATGAAAATAAATTTGCTTTCTCAACCACATGAGCAAGTGTCTTCTGCAACTGCCTTTGGCTGACCAATGTCTTGTGAGAGAATTTGGTTGATGGAAACTGGAAGAAACCATATGTATGTTAAAACTTATGCAGAGCTATGGCTTCAAGGGATGATGCCATTGTTTGTCATTGGATTGCATCTGGTGACATTTGTTGACATTTCTTGTCAATCCATCATCTGCCAACTCAGCACTTCGAAATTCCATGAAATAAAAAAGAAAAAGAAAAGTTGATAGTACAGATTGAGAGAACATCCTCATAGTTACTTGATCTGCTAGCAAAAGTAGCCAAATCACACCCTGCTAACATGAAAAGGACATCATCATAATTTTTATCTTTTGATGTCCATGTTCCATGCTGATATAATTAGATTATGTACTCTGAAAAGACAAAATATTTACTGTTAGAATGCCTTTGGGGCTAAGAAACAGCAATAATTCATTGTCACTGCAATTCATTAATCTTCTTCTTCTTTTGAGTTGTTTGTCTTCCTAATTCCTTTCCCAAGAATTACAAGCAGATCATCATTCTGAGGACTTACATGTAGCTCTTATTTCCATCAATCTGTACAGCAGACAAACTTCAAACTTACCAAGTTTTCTATTAATTGCACTAATCTATCAAATTACTCTCTTGTACTTAAGAACATGTTTGCCCTCCTTGGACACTTTCGTTGTTGGTCTCCTGTTTTAAAGCGGTCTTTTGCCACTGTTGTATCTGTCTTTTGATGACGGTTGTTGCTCTGACAGATATTGTTATATTCCGAAGTTGTCGATAGAGTGTTTCTTATTTCTTTATTGCCCACAAGGGGCTAAACATAGAGGGGACAAACAAGGGATTAAGTCGATTACATCGACCCCAGTGCGTAACTGGTACTTAATTTATCGACCCTGAAAGGATGAAAGGCAAAGTCGACCTCGGCGGAATTTGAACTCAGAAGGTAACGGCAGACGAAATACGACTAAGCATTTCTCCCGGCGTGCTAACATCTCTGCCAGCTAGAATGTTTCTATCTGGCACTGTATGACCCCCAATCATAGAGTATTATTATACTCAAAAGGTCCACTCAATCTCACAGCATGATTACTATATCAGCGAAGACGCGACTATCAACACAGTCTACACAACTCTCGACTTTAACCGTCTGACCTTCTCCTGGTCTATTTATAATGGCTTGCTATAACTACTTTTTACTGGGAGGAGTATACAGTTTCACTATACAACATGTCCATAAATCCAATTTGCAATATTTACGATCTCAAAGGTGGTGACCTGGCAGAAACGTTAGCATGCTGGGCAAAATGCTTAGCGGTATTTTGTCTGTTGTTATGTTCTGAGTTCAAATTCTGCCAAGGTCGACTTTGCTTTTCATCTTTTCGGGGTCGATAAATTAAGTATCAGTTGCGTGCTGGGGTCGATCTAATCGACTGGCCCCCTCCCCCAAAATTTCAGGCCTTGTGCCTAGAGTTGAAGAGAATATTTATGAGGCAGCAAGGTGGCAGGATCGTTAGCACACCAGTCAGAATACTTAGCAAGCCAATCCTCTTGACCGGTGGGGACCAGCCTTAACACATCCTCTTCTCAACATGGACAACATTCAGCTAGAGTCTTCAGTCATGTTATTTTTCTTCAGTGCTAGAAAATATTTCAGCTTCTAAACTATCATGTCTACATGAGGGCCTCTGAAGTGACTGACAGACACATTCCAACCTCTTAACAGACACAGCTATGCTGTTTCTTCTCTCTTTTCTATTGCTACTAAAATGATCTTTAGAGCTGGCTGGTCTTGAAAGTCCATTCAGGCACTCCTGATCCACTCATATTCAACGCTTTTGATGTGTCCAAATTCTACACAAACCACTGTGCCCGATCCTTTGTCACAGAACTTTGATCTTCCAGAGTCTCTTCTTTGCAAGTATTCGCTAGCAACAGTTTCAACAGCAAACTCACTGGTCTCAGAGACCTTGCAAATGTCATGGGCACTTCCCTTTCTCTTTCCTCCAACTAAGAATAAGGTGCTGAACACTGAGTAAACAGGTGCTGCATTAATTATCTTTTAATTGTTTTAATCAATAGACTGCAGCCATGCTGGAGCACTGCCTTGAGTTTTTAGTCAGATGAATCAACCCCCAGTACTTTTTTTTTTTCAAGACTGGTAATCTATCAGTTTCATTTGTTGAGCCACAAAGTCAGAGACATAAACACAACACTAATTCTCAAGCAGTGGTTGGGGACAAACAGACACACATACATGACGGGCTTCTTTCAGTTTCAGTCTACTAAATCCACTCACAAGGTTTTGATTGGTCTGAGACTATAATAGAAGATTCTTGCCCAAGGTGCTACGCAGTGAGACTGAACCCAGAACCATGTGGTTGGGAAGCAAGCTTCTTACCACACAGCCACATCCTTTCAAGGAGAATTAAAAAACTTTAGATATGACATAAAAACAGTTGTGGTATTTGTTAAAAATAAAATTAAAGAAAATGTAATAGAATTATATTTATTATTTTTCATTTTTTACTTTAGAAAAAAAAACATTTATACAGTATAAACAAATTTGGAATTTAATATTTCCATTTTCATCTTGTACCAGAAAGACAACAAATGAACAAGACAATGTTTTATGAAAAGTTATACTGACTGGCAATCAAAATTGATTGAAGTTGATTTGTAATTAATAGCTGCTTTAATTTAAGAGAAAAAAAAATTTAACCTCCTTTAATGTGATTTAGGAGAAAATAAAATTGATCACAAATATTATGTCGTTCATGAATATGAAAGAAAATTATGAACACTCTGAAGATATCTGATATTGAAATCAAGAGACTGTTATCTTTTGGAGACAGTTTCTTGAAATTTTTAAAGGATACAAGATCCAACAGAGCTTAAACATTCAAGTTTACACCAACTTTATAATGCTGACAATAGAAACCAATAGACTGCAATACTCCAGAGACCTTAGATATTCAGTAAATGCCATTTGATGATAAGTTGGAAAGAAAATTCTGTCATTATTAGGGGATTTTTTTTTTATTTAGTTATTTGAAACAAATTTAAGTAATTTGTTTGCATGTTTATAGACATATAAACAAGCCTGCTACTTTGATGAAAATTTAAACTTATATCTCATGTGTATATATATATATATATATCATAATTTGTGAACAATAGCATCGTTGGTTATAGGTTTCCAATGAGACAATCACAAGTTCACAGTAGTTCACAAGGCGAGAATGACAAGCAAGTATCTGTAACTTGGTGCAGAACAAATATCACAAAGAACTTTTCTCAAAAAGCACCAGTTTACTCACTGATATTTACATCCTTCAATGATATAAGTTGGCAAAAGATCTACACACATGAAATATATATGTGTGTGTACACACACACACACGTTCAAAAGTTGCTGTTTGTTGACAAATATGGAAGAGAGTATTCAATATATAATGCAGATTATATGGTTTTGCTGTGTCTTAAGAGAGTCATTATGCCATTAATAATAACACACACACACACAGGTTCAATTCCACTTCTTTCTTAGTCAATTGGTTAACTATCTAACCCTCTAACTGGTTGTTTAGTTAGGTGGTTAGATAGTTAACCACCTGACTTATAAAGAAGTGGAATTGAACCTGTGTCTTTGTTATTATCAATGGCATAATGACTCTCCCAAGGACAGCAAAATTTCACATCGAGAATCTTGCAAACCAAATACAAAGCACAAAATTATACGGTTTATTTAATTTGAATTCAACCTACCTTGCAACTCAATGATCAAGTCACAGCCAAACAAAGATATATAATTATCCTCATCAGGCAAAGTATGTGTGTGTATATAATATATATATACACAGACACACACATACATACCTATATATGTATACACATAAATCTATGTGTATACACACACACCTAGGCCTGTATGCATATATGCACACATACACAGAAATACTTATGATGGTGTACAGGCATGCTGTAAGTCCACTTTGGCGTGATGGAGCCCTAGTTCCTGTCAGAACATCTGTCTAAAAGAAGGATGTACTGTAAAACTTGAGAGCCATTCAATTTCTTGTCATTGCAGCTGATACTAGACCACCAGTAGGAAAACTGTCCTAGTTGAAAAGTGAGAGCAGTTCTGTATTTGCTTCACTCACAACAAATTCCATGCACAGAAACTTGTTGAAAAACACATTATAAATCTCTCACGAAGCCCTGCTGTGACAGGGTGTTGTAGCACAAACAAGCCTGACAAGCATGAAGTATGTAATTTCAAATATGGGTACCGGCTCCTTCTTTTCTAAATGAGGGAGAGATTTGGTGGCACCCAGAATGACTGAGCAACCATTTCTAGGGATAGCAATGCTCAGCTGTTACTCATGAAGGGCCAAAAGGAAGGTGATCTAAACAAAGGTTCCCTGATTCTGAAATAGACCAACAAATGCCCAGTGGTTGTCCTGTCTGTGATCTGTGGTAGCATCCAAGAAGTGGTCATGTTAGGACACAACTTGGCATACACACACACAAATATATCTCTATACATGTATATGCGCGTGTGCATATATATATATATATATATATATATATATATATATATACACACATATATATATATATACACACATACATGTATGTGTACATATATATACACACGTGTCAACACACACACATATATATATATATACACACACACATATATATATATATATATGTATATATATATATATATATATATATACACAGATGTGTATACAACATCACATCACTTTAATGTCCACTTTCTCTTGTTGGCATAATTCAGATGGAATTCTTTTGAGGCAGACTTTTTATGGCTGGGTCCCCTTCCTATATATGTGTGTATGGGTTTGTACTGCATGCTGTGTTTATTAAACTAATGACATTACTTTCTTTAAAACCTATTAAAATAAGTAGAACATAAGTCAAACGAAAGAATTCATTGTAGTCATTAACACATTTAACCACGTGCAAATAACTACCAGACATTTTTTGACATCTTACAATTATTTTTTTTATTTTTTAAATCTCAGGATTCAAAACTGCAGAATTGTTTTATATTAAATATTCTGCAATTTTGTATGTGAAACATTATCATTCATAGCTTTTCTACCATATCAAATACAAAATATTGTTCAGTTTTATTTCTTCTGGAAACACAATAGTCAATTTCATATTAAGAAGAAAAGGATTGCTTTCACCTTTGTTTTTGTAGAAACAAAATTGGTAAAATAATCATGTAGTGAAACAAGAAACAAAGAATTAATGATGTTTCATTGAAAAAAGAAAAAAAAGTATTTTTCAACAAAACAAAAGAGCAAACATCTCGCATACCACACATCTAAATTTTAAACTCACATTCACATTTATACATGTAAAAAAAAAAAGAAGAAAAACCTTTGACACTAAGTGTTAGAATAACTTCAATATTATTGACTGTAATGGATGGTAGAAACAAAGGATCAAAATAAGTCTTAGTCAACTGCTTTGGTCAAATTAATTAATTGTACCTGCTACAAAAAAAAAAAATATGACTGTTCCAAGTCAAAAAAAATCATTATTAATAATTTAATTACTAGTAGTATCTCGGGATAGCACCCTCATCTGGTGGTTATACTCAACAACATATAGTAATTAAAGCGTTTAACTTGATAATCAGCAGAATAGTTCCATTTTTAAATGGGAATGAGAACATAATTGAAACAACATGGTTAGAACGAAGAACTTATACAAACTAAAACAAAAATCTGCTTTCAGTTTGAACTTTTTAACATGATACCGACTGATCAGCATTCATTCCCCAAATATTATAAACGGAAGTATGTCACAAAAAGCATTATATTTCATCTTTAGATGGACTGAAATCAATAAAAGCATTTCAGAAAATATCACCACCATGCATCAAATTAGTGCATTCAAACACAGCCAAATATTCTACACTACTAAATCATTAATACAAATAAACTACAGAAGTAAAAAAAAAAAAAAAAAGCAGTAAAGCAATCAGCACTAAACTATTTTCCCATTTACTATCCTACCTTGAACAAATCCTTTCAATTAAAAAAAAAAAATTCATTACTATTTATGGGCTCAGAATCATACTGTCCAGCATTCACTTTCAGGTGATCAAGATTTTGGTTTCAAGAAAGTCAACAAAAATTCATAAGAAGCATTAATAATTCCCCATGACATAAATGATCTTATGTAATTGATATGCATTCCTCGTAATAAGTTAATTCGTGAATAATTACGTTCAGTAAGCAGTATGCAGTAAGCATCGTAAATACTGATAAATTTACATCCAAATTCTGACTGCATGCGTGTTTTGATAGCATTTAATGGAAACAAAACAGTACTAATGACAGCACCTAATAAAGCTCCACTTATAAAGTCTTGTCCAATTACTTCTAATTTACTTTCCGCTTCTGGAAGACATTCTTTGATATGGTCCCGCCCCAAAAAGAAACAAACATTGCTCGGTCCATTTCTCAAAAGAATAGCAGTCAAACCACGGTAGTATTCCCTTAGTCCGTAAGAACTTGTCATTCGAAATGCTTCAAAGGTGTTCTGGAAACGTTTATGGTAAGTCTGATCTTGCATAAGTGTCTGTATGCGCTCAAAAGGTGTCAAAATTGCTTCTGTAGTTCCAGCAAAAAATGCAGCAGTGCCTTTCCTAACATCTGTTGGCAGATTAGTTTTCCTCAAGAGTAGTTCATTGTAATTCTGGTAAATTCCAAACATAGCTGCAACAGATGTTGACTTTTGTAACAAAGGAGGCAGAAGCCCACGGTATAAATGGCGTAGACCTTCATGATAAATTTGTTTATAAGCAGTCACACTACTTACACCATAGAGCTGCTGACGAAATGTCACCTTGTTAATGGGAAATGTGACAGTAATGTTGATAAAGGCAGCACCATAACCACACAAAAATTCAGCATAGCTTTTGCATCCTTTCATTAAAATTGGTATGTCAGAATTACTTAAGTTTGATGGATCCATGATACAGCAAAGATTCCTCTGTAAGAAATAGACAAAAAAAAAAAAACAGAGAGCTGTTAAAACATCTTAGAAGCTAAATTATCCATTATGTATGTTACTCTTAACATCTTTGAAGCAAAAGAATAAGAAGAACATTTCATTCTTCCTCTTTGTATAAATGTTATTACTGGAAAATTCTGTGCCTGAGTTACTATTTATAGTTGTGTAACCTTTGTATATGGGGAAGTAAGATCAACTGATACAATAATAAAATAGAACTGAGAAACTTAGATATAAAAAACAAAAGTCAGAGAACTTAAGAAATGCAATCTTAAGTGCAATGGCAGAAACATCAGTTTAAAAAGCTTTTTGCATACAAGTTGAACAGTGAAATTAGTCTGATTTAAAACTGAAATTATTTGAGATCAATAGTATCATACAGTTTTAAAACCATTTAATCCGGATTAAAATTGAAGTATAATTAAGTATTCTGTCTTTAAAGGAAGTGTTTTTAGTCAAATTCACCTTTCAGTAGATAATTCTATTGACCTTATTTACTCTGATGTATCAACAGGAAAATTACAAAAAATATTCGAAAATTTTGATGATGTGTTAAATTCAATCCAATGCCCAGTTTAACACCACAACCTGGCTCGTGGGTGAGTTTAGAAGAGCATTCAGATAAGTTCTCCAGAACGATAACTTGTTTTACCATTCCTCCCACAATGTCCAGTGAGAGGAATGGAAAAGGTCGCGCATGTAGTCTTCCTCCCCTGGCTAAACCATACACTGACATTTGAAAGGTTTCACTTTAAGTATTGCTAAGTAATTCATTATTGTTCAATAACATCGTAACCTCTTAGTACTGGTTTCTGTTAGAAATATTTTCTCCTTGACTTTATAAGCATTTCAGCTTCATGTACCTCCAGATGAGGATTTTGTTTTTTTATTGCTAAAATTTGATATATGAGACTTCGGAATTTTAGAAATGTGACACTTTAATAAAAAAAGATAATAATCCGAAAACTATTTGCTTCTCCAAATGAAATAGTCTTTACATTATAATGCAATATGTACATGCAATTCACAATTTCAACTCTTACACATTGGCTTAGAAATGAACGTTCGAAATAAACTTCAATTAAAATTTCCTTGATAGAAGTAAGATTTAGTTTTTAAAAGATGTTGGGTGATAAACTCAAATATGAGATGCAATTTGCACAATGGCTGATTTATACAAAATATTTACGGATAATACTATTTATATTTCGTATTTCATAATCAACTAGATTTCTAAATTGACAGATAGTTACGAATGAGGAGAAAAGATATTTCCAACATCAAAAGTTGGAAATTTCAATTTCTTTTTTTAAAATTTTTTTTTTACATAATACAATCACATGAGAAATTAAAAATCTATAAACCACATGTGTACAAATAGCAATGAAAAACTGAAGGTTTCTACCTGTACATCGTAGAATAAACAAAACGTTTACGTTTATTCTACGGTATTGAGGCAGGTTAGAAAGAAAACACGCACACAAAAAAAGGAGGGTAAATAAAAAGACGAGGCAAAGTTTTCGTCAGTCAAATGATAGAAAAGATACTGAAAATGTTAGCAGTAATTAACTTGACAACAATGTACGTCCCGTGTTTAGTTCCAAACCTTCCCTCGTTCAGTATTAAGAAACATATCTAAAATGCTACGATAATATATAGACGAAATTTACACAATTACAATTTGGTGCTGTGAATTATTACATAATATGAATGAGTATATTTATTTTTAATCACTCAAGGTTAGGGACTCGAACGAAAACAAAACAAGTGGGAACATGAGCAAACGGTTGATACATTTCAGACTTGGATAGTTCTCTAAAATACAGTCTAATAATAATAATAAAAGAAGACATTTGGCAGTTATATCTAATTAGTATCACTTTTTCAGACTTTAACCCTTTTTTTTTTTTTAATAAAACATAAAAACAAACTAGAGAAAAAAACCAAAAAAAAACGGGGCGTGAAATTTAATATAAACAAATATTAATGAACATTAAAGGGTAATAAATAATAAAGTTATAGAATCAACTTGAATTAATTCAACAAAGAAAAGCAAGGGCACGAATAAAAATTGTAATCAATGAGAGATTATAAAGAGAAGAAGAATAAAACAGGATTCACTTGATGGAATTTTTTGTCTCTCGTCAGAATGAAGTAAAGGTCATTCAACGTTGACTTTAATAACATTTAATTCAATATAGTCGTTTAGACAAGGGGTTACAAAAACAATTTCAGTGCTGAAAATTTGTTAAAATCCTTACTTTATGCTATTTTCAAATGATAAAAATAAAACTGTAGGTTATCTTTGGTTTGAATTATATTTCATTTCCACTGGTGCCCCTCCAGCGCCACTCAGGCCTGCCATTTTGAGAGACATGCAAGGGAGATCACTTAAAGATGTCTTCAATGACTTACTTCTCTTGATTCAATTATTCAATCACTTGCAAAATCGATAAAACTTTTGACAATTATTCCGAAAACTCTAGCATAGTGGGTAATTTATAAGAAAATCGTGATATGCATAAATTGTTTAAAATTGTATATCTTCTGAAGTGTTTGAGATAGATGATAGGCGGAGAGCTGGTAGAATGGTTAGTACCCCGGGCAAAATGCTTAGCGATATTTCGTTTGTCTTTACGTTCTGAGTTCAAATTCCGCCGAGGTTCACTTTACCTTTCATTCTCTTTGAGTCGATAAGTTAAGTACCAGTTGCGTCCTGGAGTCGATGTAATCGACTGGCCCCCCTCCCCAAAATTTCGGGCCTTGTGCCTAGAGTAGAAAAGGATATTGCGTTAAGTCAAGGCGGCGAGTTGGCAGAAACGTTAGCACACCGGGCGAAATGCTAAGCGGAATTTCGTCTGTCTTTACGTTCTGAGTTCAAATTCCACTGAGGTCGACTTTGCCTTTCATCCTTTCAGGGTTAATAAATTTAGTACCATTTGCATCCTGGAGTCCATCTCATCGACTGGTCTCCTCCCCAAAAATTTCGGGCCTTGTGCTTAGAGTAGAAAAGGATATTGTGTAAAGCTGCGAAAGTAGTTCTGAAGAAACATTTTTGTTATTTAATTTTGCTCTCTCTGGACCAACTTTTGCAGTGTGCAGATTCAGAACGTCTATGTTGCACACTTATCACTTCGACTATCTTGAGAGGTGTTATCTATTTTTTTAAATCTTTACTTCAAAGAGTTAACAATCTCAACTACAGAACGAAATCTCAGTACTCTGTACTATCTTTGTTTTCATATCTGAGAAAAGTGCATATGGCGGCTGGATTTGAGCCCATGCTCACAGAGAATGAAGACGTAGTTGCTCCATTAAACTGTGGAATGAAAAAAATATCCATAATGCATATATGACACGAACGACTTGGAGATAACAGCCAAATCTCACACAAATTACATGCTATTAAAGAAGGAAAATTACATTGGACCATGTTATCATCATCATCATCGTCCTTTAACGTCTGTTTTCCGTGCTGGTATGGATTGGACGGTTTGACAGGAGCTGGCTAGCTGCCCAGGTTCCAATTATCTGTTTTGGCATGGTTCCTATGGCTGGATGTCCTTCCTAACGCCAACCATATCATAGAGTGCACTGGATGCTTTTTACATGGGACCAATTTGGGCGATTTTATGTGGCACCGCCCAGGTGCTTTTATACGGAACCAACATGGGCGCTTTTATGTGCACTGATTTGGGTGCTTTTATGTGGCACTAGCACACCTCAAAACACATTATTGTCTTTAAAAAAAAAGATGAACATGTGGGACAAGGTAGTCCAAGATACAGGGCACTGAAAAGAAAAAAAAGAAAGACTGGATCTTCTGGACCAAGGACGACCTAGTTAAACCAGCACTTCCCAAACTAACAAATATCAACTTTACACCAAACTGCACAAAAAAAAAAATAGTAACTATTTTTAGTACCACTCCATATATTAATGAAAAGACAAAATTTTTTTTTTTTTTTTTGCTGTAGTTTCAGCCGTTTTGCTACACTGTTATTACTGAGATCCTCCTCCAATATGTGGTACTTGGTGAAGAATGGAGTTTCATGTAGCTACCCTCATTTGTACCTCTTGCCATAATGTTTGCATTCATATAATACTTTCTTCAACATGGTGTTAAGCATGATTGAAAGTGTGGCAATTTTTTTGAGCATTTAACAACATTTGAATTCTCAGCAATATTTTTTGTGACACTCCTTCCAGTCTGTAATAAAGTCCATAAATATCTAGAGTAATAAAACTCATTCTTTGGCCATGACAGCTGGAATGTCTTCCTTTTAGACACGTCAGGAAATGAAGGTTTACTTAAACATACAGGCCATTTGCTGGTAAGTGAAGATGTACTGAAGTTGTACAACCCCAGATCAGCCATCCCTGAGCAAACTGATGATCAATGGCATCTCAGTTTTTCTCCTATATCTCAGTTTATATTGTTCAATGTGTCCTTCTTTTTAAAACGTTAGGGTGTGCTCTAAAGAAGTTTTGGCTTCTACTTTTAGCACATTGAGTAACAACATAGAGGTTCCTTCATTGATTTCAGCTATGTAATTTCTTTCTGCAGCCACAAGAAGAACAACAGCACAGACATTACAATAAAATTTTGGAATACAAAAATCATATAGTAAAGCATTCATTAAGTATGTTTGTATTCATGGTGACATGTTTAATGAAATTAGGTGGAGGTAGGTGTGTGGTTACTTTCCACCTGTTTGCAATCCTCTTGCCTAAAGCTTGTTGCTGCTACTGATTTTTATATCTAAGATGAAATGGAAAGTTTTCCATACAAATATATAGCTTATCCCTTACTCAGCAAAACCTTTCCATAGCAACTTGTATTAACTGATTGCATTGTAGGGCTCTTAAAAGAGAGGAGTTACCTAAGATCATCTACATTTCATCATTACATCACACAGGCATGAAATCATGAAACCAGGAGTATATGCCTCATCACTAGAAGGATGCAAACATTAGCACTATCTATCAAAACAAGGCTTATACATCTCTTTAGTCCAACAGTAGGAGTATAGTACTTCTATCCATTACTAGGAAAGTCTTGGCTCAAAAGACTCTTTTACTCTTTTATATACTCTTTTACTTGTTTCAGTCATTTGACTGTGGTCATGCTGGAGCACCGCCTTTTAGTCGAGCTAATCGACCACAGGACTTATTCTTTGTAAGCCAAGTACTTATTCTAATTCTATCGGTCTCTTTAGACGAACCGCTAAGTTATGGGGACGTAAACACACCACCATCAGCTGTCAAGCGATGTTGGGGGTACAAACACAGACACACAAACATATACACACACACATACATATATATATATATATATATATATATATATATATATATATATATATATATATATATACGATGGGCTTATTTCAGTTTACGTCTCCCAAATCCACTCACAAGGCTTTGGTCAGCCTGAGGCTATAGTAGAAGACACTTGCCCAAGGTGCCATGCAGTGGGACTGAACCTGGAACCATGTGGTTGGTAAGCAAGCTACTTACCACACAGCCGCTCCTACGCCTAATAAACATAAGATAACATCACAACAGAGGTAAAGTCAGACTTGTTTTTTTGTGACAAGGAAGAAATGCAAGGAGCAACAGCAGAGCCCATTCAATGTTGTAAGTTTGTCAAAGGCTTTCAATACTGTCAGCAGTGAATTGTGAAGTATTCTCAGAAAGTAAAAACATGGTGTTGAGCAATATTGAAAAGGGAGCAATTTTTCTGACCCCTTTTCAATCTTCCACCCTCTTCCCACGAAAACCAGAGCAATAAACAACATCTGAGTTCTCAGCAGTATTTGTTGTGACATTCCTCCCAAACAGCCTGTAATAAAGTCCATAAATATCTAGAGTGGTCAAACTTAGGTCCTGACAGATGGAATGCCCACCCGTTAGACATGTCTGGAATTGAAGGTTGACTTAAATACATTTCACTTCAACCATCTTTAAAAGTATAACAATTTAAATTTATTTAGGTCTATTATAAATTTAGGTCTATTATAAATTTAAATTTCAATAAGTAAAACTTTCAGGTTTTAATATAAGAGCACTTTTATAATCCAGGCAACTTTCAAAGACAAATACGGTGCACTTTTCGCTTCATAAAATCATCGATCAGTTCAGAATATTCAAGCTGAGAGCTAAGTTCATGTTCAATAGCTATCGTAGACAATCAACATAGTCTGGTACACGTCCATGGTACAATATAATATTTTTACAAGAACTTTTGCAGGTACAATGTATTACCATTTTATTTCTTGAAATTTTCAGTTAACATGGATACTTTAATTCTTGTTCAACATCTTAACCAAAGTAAATAGATGACTCCTCTATGTACTTTGATCTTAACAAGGGGCTCCTCAACTATGGAGGCCCCCTGTGACCACAGGGGTTGCAGGGGCTTAGCATCGGCCCTATGCTTATCTGGTATCCCTTGAAATTTATCCAGGTTTCATTTGAAGGTGATGGGATCTTTTTCTACTTTGATTTCATTTGGGTCAATGTTAAATAGATCAGGGCCTGTTGAAGTAAAGAAATTGTGTTGTAGTAAATTTATGTGTTGTAGTAAATTTATGTGTTGTAGTAAATTTATGTGTTGTGAGCCTGAATTGTGTGGGAGACATATGGTATGTGGCCCTATCCTTGGACAAATTGTTGGGGCAATTGTGCAAATGATGTAGCACTGGTGAGAATAAAGATTCAATGTTTTAAAGTAGTCTCAATAATAGTTATGTCTTTTTTTTTTAGTGAAAGCTCTCTGGGGTTACTCAGTTCTCATAATGCTTTGTTTACTGCCCCTATTCATGATCCAATTCACTGTCATTAAAATTTAGTGGTCAATTTTTGTCAACATTTTTTTCATATTAAATACTGACTATCAAATGCTCATTTCCCATATCATTTTTAATTGGCTCCAATATTTAATGAAATCAGCTGTTACTAATTAGACCATATCTATCTAATGAGAGACACCATTATATACATGATAGTACAATGACAACAAAATCATGTAAATATATTCCAAAGCATACATGAACATATGGTGTTAAGTAGGATGGTTGCTGCTTTGGATGAATTAAATTGTAAAATCTCCATATTTTGAGCATAAATTAAAGAGTGTGTCCCTACAATAATAAGCAAAATAAGTTTTCAATCATATAAAACCATTGGTGCAATTAATTTATAACACCAGCTGTATCGCTTTCGACTGGCACAAAAATACATTCACTTTCATTTGAGATATTAATTATATAAAAGCTAATTTATTGCCAGCTATTTTGACTATTTCTACTTTGCTGAAACATTAGGACATTCCACAGATCATTTCAGGTGAGCAAATTTTTTTGTTTCATTCCATAAAAGAAACTTCTCTTACATATCCCTTTGCTTGTGAATGGTTATTTTTATATATTTCTTAAACATTAGTTATAAATAACTCAGCTTGCGAAGACTTGTTGGGGCAAGCGAAAGCGAAATCGTGATGGTACCTGTGCCCAGCGTCGCCTTTCTGGCACTTGTGCCCGTGGCATGTGTAAGGACTTTTGAGCGAGATCATTGTCAGTGGCCCTGGACTGGCTCTTGTGCGAGTGGCCATAAAAGACACCATTTTGAGCGTGGCCGTTGCCAGTACCACCTGACTGGCCTTCGTGCCGGTGGCACGTAAAAGCACCCACTACACTCTCTGAGTGGTTGGCGTTAGGAAGGGCATCCAGCTGTAGAAACTCTGCCAAATCAGATTGGAGCCTGGTGTAGCCATCTGGTTTCACCAGTCCTCAGTCAAATTGTCCAACCCATGCTAGCATGGAAAGCAGACGTTAAACGACGATGGTGATGATGATGAATCTTATAACTGACAATATTTTTAAAAACTTCCTTTATTTTACTATCAATGATTTAAAATTGCGATTTTATATATTAAGATATAACATTGTTTGTGAAATATATCATAATGCTTTTGATAGTAACTTGTGTGAGACCAGCACTGGTTCTGTTACAAACTTTCTGTTTTAACCCTTTAGCATTCAAATTACTCTGTCAAATGTAATCACACATTATCTTGTAGCTTTGAGATTTTGATGATGTGATGGTTTATTTTTAGAATGACATAGTAGGGTAGGTGTGAGAGGCCCAATATAGCTGGTTTGAACATAAAACAGATAAGATATTTGGGCTTAATATGGCCGGTTTAAATGATAAAGGGTTAAAGCAATCTTTATTAAAATCTTCCATAAAAACCCAAGATTAATAATTCTTTATACAATAGGCACAAGACCTGAAATTTTCAGGGATAGGGGCTCATAGATTACCTCAATCCCAGTGATCATCTGGTGCTTATCCTAAAAGGATGAAAGGCAAAGTCAACCTCAATGGTATTTGAACCCAGAACATAAAAGTGGAAGAACTGCTGCCAAGCATTTTGTCCAGGATGCTAATGCCTCTGCCAGCCTGCCACCAGGTTAATAATGACAAAATTATTTAACTAAAATTTTCATTATTTTCAAAATTAATTGAAACAAAGGCTGCACATTTTTTTACAGAAATATGGTAACAAAACAGTTAATAGCAATTTCATGACAATGCAGCATTGTATTATCAATTATGCTGTGAGAAATGTCAACAAAATATTACTTGTCTTTAACAGACAGGTATGAATAAGACCTGGCAGACAGGTGTGAATAAGACATAGCAGACAGGTGTGAATAATCCCAAGTTAGAAACCTTGGATCGACCTTGTTACTTTTTGTGATCTATATTAAGTTTACTTGATCTATATAGCAAATTATTTTTGCATGCAGCTAAACTCAAATATGTGCTTTTGCATACACACACACACACACACATTGACACACACACACACACACACACACACACACTCAGACATGCACACACAAGGAGACAGAAATACACACACACACACAAACACATGAATATGCAGAATACATACATACAAACGTACACACATACATATATACATATACATACATGCATACACACACTTCTTATCAAGTAAACCTATGATCAAAGGTGTTCCAACCATGAACATTTTGTCATATTTTTAACTATGTTGTTCATCCTTTGTTTTCAACAACAGCCAAATACTTCATTACAACAATGGAGAATGCAGTCTTACAGGTCACTGGAGATTCATGACTGCCCCTGCCTATACTACATCTTCTGTGTGAAGAAACCATAGAAATAGCAGTATTTCATTATCTCAGATACATGTGATACCCCAACCGTTGCAAAGAAAGGTCTGCTTTCTGTCTGTGGTTTAGAGAAGTTTAAGTGCTGACTTGCACTGAACTAGGATTATAGTTGAGGAATAAACTACACTGAATAACCAGCTTCATTCTCCCATCTGACGTCCTAGACTAGTGGCAAGAGGACCAAATTGGTTGGGTGTATATCAAGGAAGCAGTGGAATGACCAGGGTGATTTACATGTCTCAAGATGCTATTACCTTTGACAATTAATAGTTGGGTTTCCTTCATGAATTTCCACTGAAAATCCACACATCTTATGTTTCTTAAACGTATATAAATACACAATATCTGATGGCTGTTGACTCCTCTGACTTTGTCCATCCATTGAGAGGTTTTGTTTTTCCTCATCAAGTAGGCTTCATGGGTTTATCAGTTTATTCACTAACAATGCAAATGGTTGTATTAGGATACATATTACCTGTAGCACTTATGAGAATCTGATACATTTTCAAACAAGGTATGCTTTACACAACAATGTTCACTGTGTTATTCTCTATAAAGATAGTGGATTGTAATTTGAAAAATATTTGGCTGCAAAGTGATAGAACATAAAGAGTATTCTTCATTAGTAAATTTTAAGATTTGTTGTTAAATTTAGTGTACACTTCAAATTCTGTCCAAATATTATCTGCTCATGTGAGATGTTTCTGATCGTAGCTTAATAGTTTAAGATCTAATTTAATAGGCAAATGACAGGAAAGATATGATGGCTAACATTTTACAACAGCAATGACATGTGAAATTACCATTCTTGGCTGTTATCGAGGCTGTTGATTTTTTTAAGCTTCAGTCTCATTAATACCACAGTCCTACTTCAGCATTTATATGCAAATAAAATGTGGACTACTATAAAGAATGAAGAACAGTGACTGGCTATGACACAGAAGGCCATGGAAAGATTTGTGCTGGGAATGTCATTTCAGGAACATATCTGAAATGAGATAATTTGAGAAGAGAAACAAGTGAACAATGTGACAGCACAATACTAAAATTGCAGATTCTACTGGACCGGACATACTAAAGAAAACTCATAAACAGAAGGTAGTCCCTTGCAGTAGCTGAGTCATATCTAAGAGACTGGAAAAGACCACTTAGAAGCTCTCTAGGATGATGAGAAGATGATTTGTTAAAAGAAATTCAGGTGCAAATGAAAGAGAAGGCCATAACCAAAAAAAGAATGGAAGTCTGTTGTGAAAAGTGATGTATAAGGATATCTGATAGTCTGGTCGATCAGCTAATATTGCTAAAAATGTTTTGAGAAATGCATTAACATTGCACATATTTTACCTCCTTTGTTCTAAATTTGTGTTCTTGCATTTAAATAATAAATCAGTGTAATATATCAGTTGGCAGCCCAGGAGCTCATCTATTTTAGCTATTAATCTTTTTTATTAACTATACCTTTTAGCAAATAATTAAGTTCATAGACATTCTTCTGACAATTGTACTGTTTTGTTCCATTCCATTTTTGAAACATGTAACAAAATAATAGATAATAAATTTTCTGTTTCTCTTTCTAGAACCAAGATGAACAGAACGACTGAAGCAAAACCTTCTTACAACAGCAATGATATTGAGATACACAGATCAAGACAAAATATTTCCTATTTTCACAATAAATGTTGGTCGTTATTCTCACAAAGATTGATTAGCATAAAGGTAAAAATAAAGTTGTTAAATTTTCTGATATTCAAATCTTTTTTGCAAGTAATTAAACTACCTTAGTTTATTAAAATACTTATTACATGACAAGTGAAGGCACATGGCTCAGTGGTTAGAGCACTGAGCTTACGATCGTGAGGTTGTGAGTTTGATTCTTGGACAGGGCTGCGTGTTATGTTCTTAAGGAAGATACTTTATTTCATGCTGCTCCAGTTCACTCATCTGTAGAAATGAGTTGTGACATCACTGGTGTCAAGCTGTATCGGCCTTTGCCCTTCCCTTGGACAATATTGGTGTCATAGAGAGGAGAGGCTGGTATGTATGGGCGACTGCTGGTCTTCCATAAACAACCTTGCCTGGACTTGTGCCTCGGAGGAGAACTTTCTGGGTGTAATCCCATGGTCATTCATGACTGAAGGGGGTCTTTACTCCTTTACTCCTTACCTGTCATGGAAGTGTACCAGTGACCAGGTCATACATCTGATGAAACCTTTAAAATACTAATTGTTCATCAATCAATTTTTATTAATATTTTATTGTTTTAGCTCACTGGATGGATCTATAGCTTTAAACAGGATTAAGAAAGAAATGTCTTTTTCTTTCATTTTTTATAAGATTTATATGAAAAGATGAGAAAGACCAACAAATTCCTCAAAAATCTTTTATATTAACCAAGATTGTAATCAAGATCATATTTATTTTAGACTAAATCCAAAATGAGAGAAACTTCACTGATTAGAATTTTCTTATGTCAGTATGTTATAACCACTGATCTCCCTTTATACTGTATCCTTTCTGTGTCCCATCTACCACTATTACAACAGCCCCAGCTACTCCTTTAAAATATCAGAACTGTGTAGCAATCAATGCACTCACCTTTCTTTCCCTCATCCTCTTTACTGTATTTTACAAAACTAATCCCTGTTCTAATGTCCCATCCAATCCTTTCTAACTATAACTTAACTGCAACCTTCTAAAATTTCTTTGCTACTCACATTTTCTCAAAAACGTTTAAACTGAACCTCAGTCAGCTTCATCATGCTAACAAGTCTGAGAAGAAATGCAAATGTTTTAAACACCTTTCTTCTTAAACCTGAAAGCTAAACAATAGTGGCTTCTTAACACAATACACACACACACACACACACACACACACACACACACACGTATATATATTTAGAGAATATTAGTTATGACAGGTTCAAAGGGTTACCCGTGGTTTCATATTCATAAAGCGCTATATAAGTACACACACACACACATATATATGATTTACTGACAATATATATATATATATATGTAACCACATGTGAATCGTTGGTGATTTTCTTCTTCCGTCTTCCCTTCTATTGGACTTTCTTCTGCTTCCAAAGAAGTGTTAAACCATCTTTCTTTCCTTCCCTGAGCGTCTGCTAATACTTTACATGTACCACATCCTCGCATTGTTGTTTTTTGTGTTTGATTTTCTATTTTGGATTTACTATATATATATATATATATATATATATATATATGAATGATATAGTTCTTTTTCAAACAGAAACTCTGAGTTCTTGCCTGAAGATCACAGTGGCATGAAACTCAAGTCATGAGAAAAACTCTGAGTTTCAGTTTCAATAAAAGAAACATATCCTTTAACACTCTTTTCTCATTTGTCTGACATAAGCCAATGACATGTAAACACACACACACACACACACCCACACACACCCCCACACACACACACGTTTATAAATATAATGTAATACTGTATACTTAGTTGTGGAAGTAGAAAAAACGCGATAATCAAAAAGTGAGTCAGACCCAAATAGCAAGCTGTTAGATTAGACAGACAAATAAAAGGCTAATGTTTCAGAATGTATTATTAAAATTAATCTGGTGAGTTAAGAAACTTAAGAATGATGGAAATACTTTCATGCTGTGTATACAGTTGCAAAACAAGCCATTGACAGGGCCGCATGCAGAGAGTGATTGGAAGCCATATGTATCGCCTCAAATGGAGTGTAAAGATAATGATGATGCAGTTGCAGAGAAAGATAAAAATGGCAATAAATTACTTTTATTCCTCAAATGTTTGTCACCAGAGATAACAGAGCAAATTACTTGCTTATGTAAGACACGGATGAAATTCTAAGAGAAGATCAGGAACATAGTTCTTTCTCCTTACAAATATATATATATAAAGTATCTGTCTGCATACAAACGCAGGGGTGTTTAATAACATCAGGTTCAGTCAGTTGACACATTAACAGCCTTTTTCAATGTCATTTTTGATGTGTCTATTTATTGGGTGGATTGTTTGATAGATTTGTTTGCTTTTTACTCTATTCGGTAATCCATTGTCATATATTTGAAAATAGATAAAATTTATTCAAATTTCAAAAATGATGGAGAGGATGAATAGAACTACAAAAAGCCATAAGACACCATGAAAAAATATTCTCTAAATGGGGAAAAGAAATGAATGAACTTACCTAACAACCTGATATTTATTTTTTTTAATTATCTATTTTCTTTTAGTTATACTTATTACACTCAAAGCGAGCAATTCTTATTTCTTTATTGCCCACAAGGGTCTAAACATAGAGGGGACAAACAAGGATAGACAAAGGGATTAAGTTAATTACATCGACCCCAGTGCATAACTGGTACTTTATTTATCGACCCTGAAAGGATGAAAGGCAAAGTCGACCTCGGTGGAATTTGAACTCAGAACGTAATGGCAGACAAAATACCGCTAAGCATTTCGCCCGGCATACTAACCATTCTGCCAGCAAGCAATTCTATTGTTATTACTAGTCATCATATTTCGTCTGCCACTACATTCTGAGTTCAAATTCTGCAGAGGTCGACTTTGCCTTTCATTCTTTCGGGGTCAATAAATTAAGTACCAGTTACACACTTGGGTCAACGTAATCGACTAGTCCCTTCCCACCAAATTTCAAGCCTTGTGCCTTTAGCAGAAATGATTATTATTACTAGTCATCCACCTTCCATTCAGGACACTACGAGGTTGTCAAACTCTGTAGTGCTTTTAAGTAGCTAATTTGTCAATTCTATTAAGTGATATCAGTTTTATCTTATTTTTGTTTTCAGGTCTTTGTCATTTATGTCAGCCTTGCAAATATATTTGTGCATTCTTTAGACCATTATTTGGGATCACAGATTACAGCTATTGAAAAACAGTTTAATTTGCAAAGCAAATCCTCAGGAATTCTCATAAGTATAAATGATGTTGGATTTATATCTTCTGTGCTAGTTTTTGGTTATTTACTTAAGAACTGTCATAGACCAAGAGTGTTAGCTATTACCAATGTTACAGTTGGTCTTGCTATTCTTATCTGTGCTCTGCCCTACTTTATCACACCACATCCAAAATGGAATACTAACCAAAGCAACATGGAGGCAAGTATCAGTTTTGCTTTATTTTACTAAATTACTAATGCACGTGTGGTTATGTTGTAAGAAGTTTGCTTTCCAGCCACATGGTTCTGGGTTCAGTCCCACTGAGTGGCACCTTGGGCAAGTGTTTTTTACTACAACATTGGGCCGACCAAAGCCCTGTGAGTGGATTTGGTAGATGGAAACTAAAGAAGCCCTTTGTGTGTGTGTGTGTGTGTTTGTGTGTGTGTTCCCCATCACCATTTGACACTCAATGTCGGTATGTTTATGTCACTGTTGCTTAGCAATTCTGCAAAACAGACTGATAGAATAAGAACCAGGCTTTAGAAAATATATATATTTATAAGCATTAGGGTCAATTCATTTGACTAAAAGATTCTTCAGGGCAGTGCCCCAGCATGGCCGCAATCTAATGACTGAAACAAATAAAAGATAAAAGAAAAAAAAACGATAAAAAAAAAGTAAAGATACATAGTGATTCATAATCCTAAACTGAAGATAAATTAAGTAAATATATCTTGCTTTTTGATAAAAATTATCACATCGTGTTGACATTGACCAAGATAGTGTTGTAGGTTTGAATTAATTTACTTGATTATATTTTAAATGATTTTTCAACTTTGTTCTTTCCTTGCATTACTATTATTGTTATTTTTGTTGTTGTTGTTTAAGGTGGTTGACTGTCCAAATCATTAGTACACTGGACAATGCTTTGCAGCATTTCTTCCTAGTTCTGCATTCAAATGCCATTGGGGTCAACTTTGCCTTCTCTTCCTTTCAGGGTGGGTAATAATAATAATAATAATAATAATAATAATAATAATAATAATAATAATAATAATAATAATAATAATAATAATAATAATAATAATAATGATAATAATAATAATAATAATAATAATAATAATGATAATAATAATAATAATAATAATAATGATAATAATAATAATAATAATAATAATAATAATAATAATAATAATAATAATAATAATAATAATAATGAAATTATTGTGTATGGTGCTGCTCAGGTGCACTACAACTCATCAAAGGTGCATGAACAGTACATAGAATTATGTGCAAAAGTCAGGAAAGTGAACAGCGTATGAGTCATGGTATACATATATGGATGTGTATGGAGTGGGGGTAATATCAGGTGTAGTGTTGGTGAATTTCAAGAAATATGGAGGTTTTAAAGGATGCAATGTCTCAGCAACTATCAACTGATGCAGGTAGTTTGTTCCATGCTTCAGCAACTCTGAGTGTGGAAAAAATTTTCCGAAAGTCATGGGAGCTGTGCTGTTGTCTGACTTTGTAGGCATGCCCACGTGAGTTAGACACATGGAGCTCAAAAAGGCGTTCCAGGTGGTTGTTGACACAATGGTTAATAATTTTGTAGGTGTTTACCAAGTCAGTTGCCAGATGTTGGAGCTTAAATGTATCTTTGCCCAGGGAAGCAAGGCACTCAGAATATGGTAGATGCCTGATGGAAGATATTTGCTTGGTTGTACACCTCTGAACAGTTTCCAGGAGGTCAATGTCCTGAGCAAAATAGGGGTTCCAGACTGGTGATGCAAATTCCAAGTGTAGCCACACCATAGCCATATACAGCTTTAAACAGATAGCCAGAGAGAGGCTGACAAAATAAGTATCAGTTGAGAGTTGGTATACTTGACTAGGCCCCTCCCACAAAGTTTCAGGCCTTGCACCTGTTGTAGAAAGGAGATTATTGTTATTGTTGTTAAGGTAGCAAGCTGGCAGATCTGTTAGCATATTGAACAATGTTTTGCAGTGACTCTTATGGCCCTTTACATTCTGAGTTCAAGTACTGCCAAGGTCAACTTTGCCTTTCATCCTTTTATGGTCAATAAAATAAAGTACTGGGAGTGATGTAATTGACTTGTCCTCTCCCCCTGAAATTACTGGCCTTGTCCCAAAACTTGAGAGAGTCATTGTTTTTTTTTTTTGTCTTTTTTTTTTTGTTTTTTTTTTAGCTCAGGTCAGCCCTTAGAGCCAAACTTATGATTCAGCTTGCAACTGTTTAAGGGGTCAGTCATTCAACATACAACTATGTAGAAGAAAGAAAGAAGACAGGAAGAGAGAGAGAGAGAGAGAGAGAGAGAGAGAGAGAGAGAGAGAGAGATCTTGCAAGAGTTATTGAAGGAAAGAGAGGTGGGGAGTATTGGTCAGAGAATGAAAGATGAGAAAAGGCGTTGAGGAGGCAGAAAAGCTGTAGTTTAGCAATATAAAGTATTTATTTTTAAATGATTCCTTGTCAGACTGCATTTAACTTTGTGGGAGCCTTTCAACATAAAATGGTTTCCCACCTCTGTCCTAAACTAATATATTTTGGTTTCATTTTCTTTTTGATTTCATTTCTTGATATACGTACTTTGTATGAATTTGCCAAACAAATACAATGTTATATCGAACATTTTATATATATATATATATATGTACATATATAAATATACATATATATATATATATATATATATATATATATATATATATATATATATATATATATATATACACACACACACACACATACACACACACATACACACACACATACACACACACATACACACACACATAATTAAACATTACTTAACTGTTGTTTAGCCAATAGAACAATGTGGACTGATTTCAAATCAACACAGGATCCAGCCTTAAATACGAGTATTGAGTGCAATTTGATGGAAGAAGAATCATTCACTGGTTCCAGTAGAATTGGTTACTACTTTATTTTAATTGGAATGCTGTTGATTGGTGTTGGAAAAGCTGCAAGATTTCCACTTGCCATTGCATACATTGATGAGAATGTAGACGAAGCCCACACTGGCGGCTACGTAGGTAAGCATGAGATATTTTGTCAAATAGTTAAATATTGTATTTTAAGGCGGCAAGCTGCCAGAAACGTTAGCATGCCAGGCAAAATGCTTAACGGTATTTCATCTGCCGTTATGTTCTGAGTTCAAATTCCACTGAGGTCGACCTTGCCTTTCATCCTTTTGCGGGGTCAATTAAATAAGTACTAGTTACACGCTAGGGTCGATGTAATCGACTTAATCTCTTTGTTTATCCTCTCTATGTTTAACCCCCTGTGGGCAATAAAGAAACAAATATTGTATTTAATGGCATAAAAGATGCATGGGCATATTAGATAAATCCCAGTTTCAACCATGCATATTCAGGGAAAAAATGTTTTTAGTGGATTAAAGCATGTAATATTCTTTTCTACCTTAGGCACAAGGCCCAAAATTTTTGGGAAGGTGAGGGTCAGTCAATAAGATCAACCCCAGTACGCAATTGGTACTTAATTTATCAACCTCGAAAGGACGAAAGGCAAAGTTGACTTTGGTGGAATTTGAACTCAGAACATAAAGACAGAGGAAATAATGTTAAGCATTTCGTCCCACATGCTAACATTTCTGCCAGTTCGCCACCTGAAAGCAAGTGATATTCAAAGCAATCACGCATATAGGTCTGGGGCTGATTTTTAAAGACTTTTTTGAGGGAAAAAAGTGCATCTTATATACTATCAAATATGGTAGTTCTAAAGTTTATGGTAATGAAAACAAAACAAAATAGTCAAAAGACAAACATAATCAGCAAAAAACTTGGATTGGAGGTTACTCAGTTCATTCATTGATGAAGGACATGGGTGTCTGTAAGACTCAATGTAAGACACAGTGAATATTGGCCTACTTGAAGAATGTTTTGGTGGTGACCAAGCATGGCCACAGATTATTGGCTGGAGCATTAAAAGAAGAATTATAAATAACTAAATAGCTAGCTGGAAAATAATAACTTTTGAAAAAAAAAATGAAACAAACTAATATCGTCGTTTAACATCTGCTTTCCATACTGGAATGGATTGGATGGTTTGACTGAGGGCTAGCAAGCCAGGAGGCTGCACCAGGTTCCAATCTGATCTGGCAAGGTTTCTACAGCTGGATGTTCTTCCTAATGCCAACTACTCTGAGAGTGCTTTTTACGTGCCAGTCAGGGAGTACTGGCATTGGCCATACTTGAATGGTGCTTTTTACATTCCACCAGCACAAGAGCCAGTCAGGTGGCACTGGCAACAATCATGCTCGAACGGTGCTTTTTCCATGCCAATCAGGTGGGACTACAGAATTAAAAATTACTATGCTTTTTCTTTCTTTTTTTATCACATATGCACTTACATATATGCCCACAATCAAGAATGTGTTTGTATGAATGTACATGCAGGCACACACACGCACACACACACAGATACACAGATACACTCACACACAAATACACACACACATACATACTTATATATACTCTTTATTTGTTTCAGCCACTTTCACACCATAACTTCATGCCACTGGTGTATGTGTTTTGGGCATGTGTTTTCCCATGTGCACACGCTTGTGTGATGGTGTATGCGTCTTCATTCGTGTGTCCGTGTTCATTTACATGCTAACTGTTCTGCACACATGTTTCTTTCTCTGCAAACCAAAGTGGTTGGCATTATGAAGGGTATCCAGCCTTAGAAACCATGACAAAACAGATGACCGGTGCCTGGTACAGCCCTCCGATTTACTAGATCCGGTCAAACAGTCCAACCTATGCCAGTATGGAGAATGGATGTTAAATGATGATGATGACATATCATCATCATCATCATCATTTAACATCCGTTGTCCATGCTGGCATGGGTTGGATGGTTTGACCAGGGCTGGTAAGCTGGAAGGCTGCACCAGACTCCAGTCTGATTTGGCATGGTTTCTATGGCTGGATGCCCTTCTTGTGGCCAACCACTCCGAGAGTGTAGTGAGTGCTCTTACATGCCACCGGCACGGGTGCCATTTGCGTGACACTGGTATCTGCCACAACTGTGATTTTACTTGACTTGATGGGTCTTCTTCTCAAGCATGACATAATACCAAAGGTCTCAGTCATTGCCGCCACAAGGCCCAAACACTCAAAAGGAGTTCAGTCACTTTAGTTCCCACAGATCTTTCTATCTCCTTTTTTGAAGATGGTGATGATAACAGCATCTTTGAGGTCTTAAAGAACATGGCAATTCTTCCACATTCAGAGAATCAATGTGAATAGACTGGTGTTTAATAGTAGTCCGCCATGTTTTAGAAGTTCCACTGGGATGTTGTCTGGGCCAGGAGACTTCTGCTGCTTTGTGCAGTTGAGGGAAATCTGGTACTCTTTGTAGGATAGTGATGTGTTCACATTTTATGTGCCACCGGCACGGGTGCCAGTTATGTGACAAGGCACAGGTATGGCTGTGTGGTAAGAAGCTTGCTTCCCAATCACATGGTTCTGGGTTCAGTCCCACAACATGGCATCTTGGGCAAGTGTTGTCTACTATAGGCCTCAGGCCGACCAAGGCTTTATGAGTGGATTTGGTAGACTGAAATTGAAAGAAGCCTATCATGTGTGTGTGTGTGTGTGTGTGTGTGTGTGTGTGTGTGTGTGTGTCTTTGTGTCTCTCTGTCCCTCCACCACCACCACCACCACATTACCGCTTGACAGCCAGTGTTGGTGTGCTTACATCCCCATAACTTAGCATTTCGGCATAAAGAGTCTGATAGAATTAAAAAAAGAAATAATATTGGGGTCAATTCATTTGACTAAAATCCCTTCAAGGCAGTGCTCCAGCATGGTTGCAGTCAAGTGACTGAAACAAATATAGGATTGGTTGGTATTAGGAAGGGCATTCAGCCATAGAAAATATGCCAAAACAGATAACTGATACTTGTTGCAGCTCTCTGGCTTGCCAGCCCCTATAAAACCATCCAACCCATGCCAGCATGGAGAACAATTGTTAAATATAGATGATGATGATGATTATGACGATGACGATGATGACGATGATGACGACGATGATGACGATGATGAACTCACAATTTGATCAAATAAGAATTATTATACTTACATTTCTTTTCTGAACCTATCTTCGTTCATGAAGACTGCTACACATGCCTCGTATCCTTATAAACATTTTTTGCATGGAAAAATCCTCAATTCACCATCTTCACTAATGCTTATCTCTTGTAATAATGAAGAACTTTCCAGATTGAGAAACAGAACAACTTTTTTATTCTGCTATAGTAAACTATAGCTTAAACACTTAAAATATCTCTTTTCTTTTTGTATCGTGACTCATAATATACTTTTTGATGGTACATACCTCAATGTGTTCAATAAAAATAGATTGAACATCTAGATAACATTAATTTCTAATTTTGTATTGTCTGGCATTGTTCTACTAATCTTCATGAACATAATGGCGTATTAACAATTCAGATGGATTTCTGAAACTGTCACATATTACCAGAGCAACCTGACTGATCTAGCTTAAACTTCAGTGACCTACCAAGATTACAGTTTCCTTTTGACATTTTGCTGAAGTCTTATTTGGAATTATTAGGTCACTAACATCTCCCTTCACACACACACACACACACACACACACACATGAATACACCCAAATACATTCATACACATGCACACACACACACACTCATACACATATATATATACAAGTAGATATATATATATATATATATATATATATATATATATATATATATATATATATATATATATATATGTGTGTGTGTGTATGTATATATATATATATACATCCATTGTTCTTGCCAAGTGTATAATTTCAAATATATGTAATTTTATCTTTTAGGAATCTTAAATGGAATGAATTGTTTCGGCCCAGTTGTTGTATTTTGTCTTGGTGGATATTTCAGTAAACAATATGTTACTCTCGAAAGTAAGTGGCACCTTTGCTACCGTTGTCACCATCAACTCACTGTTCCTGCTGCCACCATGGCCGCCACAACTACCACCTCAACCACAACTGCTACAGCAGCCATCATCAGCACCACCACAACCACCACCACTACAACTACCACCTTTACTGCCATGCCACCACCACTACAACTACCACCTTTACTACCATGCCACCACCACCACCACCACCACCACCAACACTACCACCACAACCACCACCACCACCACCACCATTACTGCTATTGCCATCCCCACCACAACTACCAATTGGCTTAGAATTCATTTTCTGAACTACTGAAAATAATTTTTCCCTTTTATCTTGACAGATAAAATGCAGTGTTTATAGAAGGATTAACAAAGAGAGATTAACTTTAGGTGAATGACTTTATCACTAAGTTATATATTTAAACCTTTATCAGATAGTGACATAACAAGTGTGTGAGGGACAGCTTTCATGTTTATATATTTTTGTTCAATCTCAGGCAGTTCTTTTTCCGTCAACAGTAGCATTATTGATTATAGGTTTCCAATAGATCAATCATAGTTTTGCTGCTTTTCCAATGGTAAGTGTGAGAAGGGGATATCTGTGCATGATTCGTGGAATAAATAACCCGAAATATTTTTCTTTGAAGTCTCCAGTTTATCTGTAAAGTGGATGGCATCAGGAAGGGTATAGGAACCATACCAATGTCATTACTAGAGCTTAGCACTGTCCGATGGCTCATTGGTTCCAATCAAACCATCCAAGCCATACCATTATGGTAAACAGACATTAAACGGTAATGATGATAATAATGATATATATATATATATATATGTATATATATCATCAAAGATATATATATATAGGATATGAGCGAAAGTGGTGTCAATTAGACCCAGAGGTTTCAGGTAATACTGAGTAAGTGCTGTAGATAGACCATAGTTAAGCTCCAGGTTCGGTGATTATGCGAATAAGGGGTCCAACGTAGGTCATATATCAGCGTGTGAATATAAGAATTTACTTTTCGTAATGAGATAAAAAGCCAAGGCTGTGTGCATTAAAGAACATTTAAAAATAGAAGGTCTTACAGCTGTTTCCAGGATATTTATTATATTTCTTCATCGGAGATGGTGTGAAAGGATGGTTAAGCAATAGTTAGTTTAGATAAGATAGGAAATAGAAAGATATTTTTATGCAATTTTAGTAAATATATCTATTAACTTCCCATGAAAAAATTTTATGATGTAAAGAAAAGAATAATCAACTATGTTACAACTTGATAGGATGGCATATGATAATGTGTCAGAATATCTTATCAGTGAATTAGCAAAACTGTTAGAACAGTAGGGCAAAATACTAGTACCTTTTGTGTGGTACCATCGCCAGAGCTTTTTATGTGGCACCAAGTAGTTTGCTAGACAAAATGTGATGGACATGATTTTTTTTTTTTTTTATGAATTGGTAAGTTTTATAGATCAGTTCAAAAAATGAATGTGAATATTTTCTTTTTTTCTTTCAGAAACCCCTCTTAAACCTTCTGATCCTCAATGGATTGGTGCCTGGTGGCTAGGATTTCTTACTTTTGGTCTGGCAGCCATATTAATGTCAGTACCATTATTTTTATTCCCAAGAAAATTAAAGGGAAATGAAAATGTACCAGAGAAGAAAAAGCCTTTATCCTTCAAAGGTAATTATAGAGCTCATGTGGAAATGCTTTAAACCAAAATTACAATTTCATAAAAAAAAACTAAAAGTATAAAATATGCTAGTACCTAAAATATTAATTGAATTATATAAATTTTAAGAATGAGATATATTTGCTTAAGAAACTATCAGTTCAAAAATGAAGTGGCTGTGTGGTAAGTAGCTTGCTTACCAACCACATGGTTCCAGGTTCAGTCCCACTGTGTGGAACCTTGGGCAAGTGTCTTCTACTATAGCCTCAGACCAACCAAAGCCTTGTGAGTGGATTTGTAGACAGAATCTGAAAGAAGCGTGTTGTGTATGTGTGTGTGTGTGTGTGTATGTGTGTGTGTGTGTGTGTGTGAGTGTGTGTGTGTCTGTGTTTGTGTGTGTCTGTGTTTGTCCCCCCCACCCCAACATCGTTTGGCAACCAATGCTGGTGCATTTACGCCCCTGTAACTTAGCGGTTCAGCATAAGCAACCGATAGAATAAATACTGGGCTTACAAGGAATAAGTCCTGGGGTCGATTTGTTCAACTAAAGGCGGTGCTCCAGCATGGCCGCAGTCAAATGACTGAAACAAATAAAAGAATATATTGAATCTCAAAAATTCTTTACTTGATTCCAAAACTTCTTTTCTGATGAAAAAATTGCATAAATATCCTTCTCAATTTGATTCCACAGTAAAATCTCATGCCTAAATGATAAGCTCTTTCCAGTTAATATTGTTCTATTTTGGGAGGGTTATGCTGTAAATGAAGACATAAACACTGGTTGTAGTTCACTTCAGTTTTATCATCAATTAATTAGATAGTTACATATTTAATATTTAGATAAATTAATTGATTGATTAATTCATTCGTCAAAGTTCTTTCATCACAGCCTGGGACCTTATCATTAATGATGTGTCCATTATGTACCTTTTACGCATACATTATAACCCTATCCTTGTTCTTTGCTCTTTGTACTGTGTCTGTCAGTGAATTTCAACTGACTGCACTTTAATAAGCAGGCTGTTACCAAGTCTTTTTCGCTGTGTGTATGTGTGCATAAATATATATATATATATATATATATACACACACATACACTGTATATTTATAAATAGGTAGATAGATACATAGACAGATAGATTGTATGTATATGTGCATGTGTATGGATTTTAATTGGGCTGATAGTGTGGGGGGCGTATGTGTGTTGTGTGTTGTGTGTGTGTGTGTTGTGTGTGTGTGTGTGTATGTGTGGTGTGTGTGTGTGTGTGTGTGTGTTTGTGTGTGTGTGTGTGTGTGTGTGTGTGTGTGTAGGGAGGATTGCACGTGAATAGAGATACCATACCAATTAATGCTACTGTTAACATGCTTCAATAAGCAAAGTAAAAATAAATGCATGACAAGCCTAGAATTGTTTGATAAAAATAACTAAAAGGACAAGAAGAGTTATTACAACAATAAAATACACACACGTGTGTGTGTGTGTGTGTGCATGTGTGAGTGCATTTATTCATATATACATAATGTGAGTGTCAGGTTTAGTGGTAAGGGTGTTCAGTTCATGATCGTAAGGTCATGGGTTCGATTCCCTGTGGCACATTGTGTCCTTGAGCAAGACACATTATTTCATGTTGCTCCGGTCCTCCCTCGCCTGGCAAAAATGAGTTGTACCTGTATTTCAAAGCGCCAGCCTTCTCACATTCTGTGTCACGCTGACTCTCCTTGCATATGCGTGTCTGTGGAGTGCTCATCCACCTGCACGTTGATTTCACAAACAGGCTGTTTCAATCATTGGATCGACCGGAACTCTTGTCATTATAACTGATGGAATGCCAGATTATCATCATCATCATCATCATCATCATCATCATTTAATGCCTGTTTTCCATGCTGGCATGAGTTGGACAGTTTGACTGAGGTCTAGAAAGCCAGTAGGCTGCACATGGCTCCAATCAGATCTGGTAATGTTTCTACAGCTGAATGCTCTTCCTAACGCCAACTGCTCTGAGATTGTAGTGGGTGCTTTTCATGTGTCAGTCGGGCGGGCGGGCCTGGCATCGATCATGTTCAGATAGAGCTTTTTACGTGTCACCGGCACAGGAACTAGTCAGGTGGGCCTGGCATTGATTACATTCGAATAGTGCGTTTTATGTGCTACTGGTATGGGTGCCAGTCAGGAGACACTGGCATCGGCCACATACGGATGGTGCTTTTTATATGCCATTGGCACAGGAGCCAATCAGGTGAACCTGGCATCGACCAAGTTTGGATGGTGCTTTTTACATGCCACTGGCCTGAGAGCCAGCCAGGCAGACCTGGCATTGACCACGTTCGGATGGTGATTTTTATGTGCCACCAGTATGGGAGCCAGTCAGGGAGCACTAACATCAGCCACATTCAAATGATTCATTCTATGTGACACTGTAACAGGAGCCAGTCAGGAGGCATTGGCCACAGCTACAATTTTGGTTATACTTGATTCAACAGGTCTTCTCAATCATCATCATCATCATCATCGTTTAACGTCCGCTTTCCATGCTAGCATGGGTTGGACGATTTGACTGAGGACTAGTGAGTCAGATGGCTACACTGAGCTCCAATCTGATCTGGCAGAGTTTCTACAGCTGGATGCCCTTCCTAACACCAACCACTCCGAGAGTGTAGTGGGTGCTTTTATGTGCCACCAGCACGATGTCCAGTCAGGCGGTACTGGCAACAGCCACACTCAAATGGTGTTTTTACATGTCACCTGCACAGGAGCCAGTCTGGCAGCACTGGCAACACCCTTGCTCGAATATATATATAAATATATATATATATATCACTCTTAAACAAGAATATTATTGATAATGACTTTAAAGTTTTGGCCAGTTAAGTCATCATCAAATTGTGATCCATGGAAGCTAATCTTGGCTTTATATAGTTTCTGTTGAGTTAAAATCTGCCTTGGATATGTGTATTTGAATGGAGTAGTTATTAGGTTTTAAGGTGGGTTGTGATGCAAAAATGTTTTGGAGATATTTTTATTGATTAAATTTAGTGTCATGTCATTGTTTAAAATTTATTCATACATGTAGAGCTCATGCTAAGAGTTGCTGAAGTATGGAACAAACTGCTGGCATCAGTTGTTAGTTGTCGGAGCAATGCATCCTTCAAAACTTCCATGCTTCCTGAGATTCGCCAACACTACAACCTGATTTTCTCCCCTCCATACACACGCAAGCATGTATCTGACTCATACACTGTTCACTTTCCAGACATTTGTACAATACTGCATATGCTTTATGCGCACTTTTGACAAGGTTTAGTGCACCTGAGCACTGTATACAATAATTTCATTATTATTTATTATTATTATTATTATTTTATGTTTGACTTTTGTTTTGCATTTGTACAAGTTGGGTCCAAGTCTCACCCAGAGACCTCAAGAGACAACAAGTTAGAAGTTCATGTAGGTGTTATGCCTAGGGTACCATATATTTGGATTTGTACAGTTTTGTTCAAGTGAATGTTTAAGAAACCATAAGAAAATTATGTGTTTGCTTTAAAATTTGAGATCACATAGACAGTATTTTACGTAGGATATGGGCAGTTCCCATGAGCACTATCTTTTGAACTTCAGCCATTTTGGGGTTTCCTGGAATCTGATTTAGGTAGTAATCAGCCCGTTTCGCTGTCATTCCCAGGGCACCTATGACAATAGGTATTGTTTTCGTCTTCAGATTCCACATTTTGCTAATTTCTATTTCAAGATCTTTATATTTGCTCAGTTTTTGGTAGGTCTTGACAGATACGTTTATATCGATTGGGACAGTCATATCAATGAGGAGGCATGATTTTTGTCTGAAGTCTTTCAGTATGATGTCTGGCCTATTTGCGTCTATCTTTCTGTCAGTTTGAATGGTGAAATTCCAGAGGAGTGCAATGTGATCATTTTCAAGTACTGGGGGTGGTTTGTGTTCCCACCAGTTTTTATCATGGGGCAAGTCCAGGTTTTTGCATATTACCCAGTGAATATATTGTGCAGCTCTATCATGCCTGTTGAGATACTCTGTAGGCGCAAGCAGACTGCACATGGAGACAACATGATCGATGGTCTCATTTTGTTGTTGGCATATACGACATAATGGGGAGCTGCCGTTCTTTAATATGTTGGCCTGGTAGTTCTTTGTAGGTAGGCATTGATCTTGGGCTGCTATGATAAACCCCTCTGTTTCTGATTTCAAGCCAGAGGCCATTAACCATTGGTGGGTAAGGGCTTTGTCAATATCTGCATTATTCGCTCTCTTTGGGTATTTGCCATTGAGAGGTTTTCCATGCCATTTTTCAGTCATAATAGCTAAGGCAGCAATTTTAGCACGGGTTTTCAAGCGCTTAGCTTTTTCTGCAGGTGTTTCTAGTTCGTCTAATTCTTGAATTTGTTGCAATTGGAATTCACTTAGATATTCCTTTGCCTGTTTTGTTACTGAGTAGGATGCTTTCTTGCTTTCATATTTTAAGACAAGTTTTAGCATCCAGTCCTCAGAGTTTTTCAGATAGGTGTCTAGGCCAATTGTGGCTACCTTCATTGATAATGCCAGCTGTAAAAGTCCTCGGCCTCCTTCTTTTCTTGGCAGATAAAGACGTTCTATATCTGCCTTAGGGTGGTGCATTCTATGCATTGTCAACAGTTTTCGTATTTTTCTGTCAACATTACATATTTCAGTAATTGACCAGTTAACGATGTTGAAACTGTAAGTCACGACTGGTATGGCTAGAGCATTGATCGCTTCGATCCTGTTTCTCGCGTTCAGCTCTGTCTTCAGTATTGCTCTCACCCTGCGATAACATTCTCTTCTGATCCTTTCCCTCATCACTGAGTGCTTGATATTGTCCCCTTCAATTACCCCTAGGTATTTGTAGCTCTCCGCTGGTTCTAACTCTTTTATGACATTTTGCTGGTCAAGGTTCACATTAGATGTATTTGTCATTTTTCCTTTGATAAAGGTAGCTTTTGCACATTTATCAAGGCCAAATTGCATCCTGATGTCATCACTGAATTGTTTAACAATCGCTAGTAGGCCTTTGAGTTGTTGGTCATTTTTTGCAAAGAGCTTTAAATCATCCATGTAAATGAGATGATTTATATTTTTATCAAATATTTTATAACCATACTGTGCATCATTGAGCAATTTTGAGAGCGGTATTAGGGCTAGACAGAAGAGGAGTGGTGATAGTGAGTCACCCTGGAAAATGCCACATGAAATTCTTACATCTCCAGCATTTAGAGATTCATTGTCATTGTTCAACATCAGTGTGGTTCTCCATGATCTCATACTTACAGATAAAAAGTTTCGCAGAGTAGGAGCTATTTTATACATTTCCAGACATTTCCTAATCCAGCTGTGTGGTAGGCTATCAAAGGCCTTTTTATAGTCTATCCAGGCTATTGACAAGTTTTTGTGTCGCTTGTGACAATCTTCTAAGATCATCTTATTGATGAGTAGCTGATCTTTACAACCATAAGACCCACGTTTACATCCCTTTTGCTCATTAGGGAATATGCTACTTTCTATTAAAAAACTATAGGTGTACTCGGTTAGGACAGATGTTAGTGTCTTATACATTGTTGTTAAGCAGGTTATGGGGCGATAATTTTTTGGTTCGTTTGTTTCCTCATTTTTTGGAAGCAGGAATGTTAAACCATTAACTAGCCAAGAGGGCATCAAACTAGGATTTTGCAAAACATCGTTGTAAAGTTTTGTTAGCAGTTCATGGCTTTCTGGGAAGGCATTCAACCAGAAGTTAGGAATTTTATCCTTTCCTGGAGACTTCCATTTGCTTGACCTCCTGAGAGCAGATCTTATATCTTCTACCTTGACCCCCTCCCACTTTTGCTCCTCTAAGGAGTCTAGGTCTGTAGATATTCTATCAATCCAAGGGGCCTTTTCATTGTGTGTTTTATCTTCTGCCCAGATTTTATTCCAAAATTCTTGCACTTCTTCTTTTGATGGGACAGACTTTATTGTTACTGGTGTTTTCCCTATCTTCCTGTAGAAACTTTTGGGGTTATTTTTGAACATGTTATTATCTCGGAAGAATCTAACACGCTTTTCATACCTTGCTATGCGGGCAGTTTTAGCACATACCTTTTGCTTGATGGTTTCTATGGTGGCATCAATGTCAACTATAGTTTTCATATTATATTTTTTCTTTAGTTTATGGGTCTTTGTAGGTTTGATACTCTTGTCAAATTTAAGATTTTTCAAACATTCTATGTCAGATCTAAGCAGCTTAATTTGGTGTTGAATGCGTTCTTGCCAAGAAGGCTTTTTGTGGGAGTGTTGTCTTTTTCTAATCTTTTCACCACATAGAATCGTTGAGATTCTTGCGGATGCATAGTACAGGTGGTTGAGATCTGTAATATCAACATCATTAGCTGAAATTATATCCTTAAGTGCAAGGCGGATTTTACCAATTATTTTCAGGTTTTGGTTAGAATTGCGAATTTTGGGGAGAGTGTCGCGTTCATTCATACTAGTTTCTTTAATTTTCAGCCATTCAATCATGATTTGATTTTTTAGATCATGTAGTTCTGTTGCGTCGATTTCTGTATGACTTCCTTCATCTATTTGATTTTCACCTGCATTAGTGTTTATGGTTGGTTCAGAGAGTATTATTATTATTATTATTATTATTATTATTATTATTATTATTATTATTATTATTATAGGTGTGTTCACTTCAAATCATAGGATTGCTTTTAGTGGTTCATAAAAAGGATATAGATAGGTATAGAAAGTTTTTTTAGTTAGTGGATGCACCAATAGTTTTAGTTATTTAAAAAAAATAATAATAATAAAATTATTGTGTATGGTGCTCAGGTGCACTACAACTCATCAAAGGTGCATGTATAGTGCATGGAATTATTTGATCTTATTGAATTTAATCCTTTGCTTTTATTATGTGACAAAGATCAAAGTTTAGTTCAAAATTTACGCCAGTATTTAAAAACTTAGTAATTGAGTGATTCAGCTTTTTTGTAATGGAATGTTTTAGGGTTCACAAAAGAATTTAGGTTGAGTTTATTCCTCAAACATGTCATGGTGCTGTTAGTATAGAAATTTGTTTAACTTGTGCTTGTTCTTCTTGTCCTATACCGACCTACAACAAAGGACACAGATAAATATACACACCTACTTACAAACTTCTACATACATGAATAAATTCTAAACAATAACAAAACCCCAAATTTAACCAATAACAATCCACCCCTAAAACTTAATAGCCACACCTCTCAAACTCACACAACCAAGGAAGATTTTAACTCAACACAGACTATATAAAGCCAAGATTAATTTCAATGAATTGCAGTCCACTGATGGCTTAACTTGCTGAAACTTTGAAGCTACTGTCAATAATATTCTCATCATCACCATCATCATTTAACATCCATTTTCCATGCTGGCATGGGTTGGACGGTTTGACTGAGGATTGACAAGCCAGCAGGCTGCACCAGGTGGCACCAGGCTCCAATCTGATCTGGCAGAGTTTCAACAGCTGGATGCCCTTCATAACACCAACCACTCTGAGAGTGTAGTGACTGCTTTTTATGTGCCTCCGGCACGGGAGCCAGTCAGTCGGCACTGGCATTGGCAACATTTGAATGATGCTTTTTACATGCCACTCGCACAGGAGCCAGTCAGGGCAAGGGGGCTGGCATCGACCACGTTCGGGTGGTGCTTTTTACATTCCACCAGCATGGGGAGCCAGTCAGGCAGCACTGGCAACGACCCACACATGAATGGTGCTTAATGCATGCGACCAGCATGGGAGCCAGTCAGGCAGCACTGGCATCATCCACAACTACAATTTCTGTTTATGAATAGTAAATTGTACTCTACAAAATTGATTTTATTACAACTGAACATGAAAACAATTCACATATATATTATACACCTATAAATAATAGCGTGTAATATGTTAGGTTAAAAAATGGCAGTGAGGTAGAAGAATTGTTAGCATGCTGGGAAAAATGGTTAGCAGCATTTCATCTATCTTTACATTCTGAGTTCAAATTCCACTCAGGTTCACTTTACCTTTCATCCTTTCAGGGTCGATAAAAACTGAAGTTAATGTATTCAACTTAACCCCTTCAAATTGCTGGCCTTGGGTCAAAATTTGAACCCAGTATATTAGGTTAAAAAGTTCTTGGTTGGAAAGAAGGCTAAAAACTACCAGCAACACACACACACATACACACATTTATATGTGTGTCTATCTATGTTGTATATGTGAATGTTACAAATATATTGATATTATAAGTTCAAGAATTCTTTTAGATTATTATAATAACTTCTGAATTTGAATCCAAAGTGAGTTTTGGCTCTAAATGGTAAAGTTGTTCCAACAAATACTGTTGTAGTTCGGAAGGATTATGCTGGCAATTAAAACACAAGCACCAAATGTATGTCATTACAGTTTTAATGTCAATTAATTAGATAGTTATTTAACTAATTAATGAATCACTTGAATATATGCATGCATTTATAATGAAACATACCGTGCTTCTTTGCACTAGTGTCATGCATGACTGAATAAAAATATAAAAATAACTGAATGATAAAGCATAAATTACCAGAAAAACTAGAAAACAACAAATATGCACACACACACGCACACACACACACACACACACACATTCATATATACATATAAATACTCATTCATACATGTATATAGATCAAAAATAAGAGTGCATTGTGTTATGTGAATATTTTCAGAAGTCAAACACGTATATATATATATATACACATATATATATATATGGTGATGATGATGATATATATATATATATATATATATATATATATATATATATACACTCTCTGAGTGGTTGGCGTTAGGAAGGGCATCCAGCTGTAGAAACTCTGCCAAATCAGATTGTTGGCTGGTGTTGCCATCCGGTTTCACCAGTCCTCAGTCAAATCGTCCAACCCATGCTTGCATGGAAAGCAGATGTTAAACGATGATGATGATGATGATGATGATATATATATATATATATACACACACACACATATATGTATGTGTGTATGAGTGTGTGTGTTTGTATACATGTATATTTAAACTCCCAAATAAACAATATCCTATGAATATCCATAAGGAAATATTCTTTTATTTGTTTCAGTAATTCTGACTATGGCCATGCTGGAGCACTGCCTTTAGTCGAACAAATCGACCCCAGGACTTATTTGTTGTAAGCTTAATGCTTATTCTACCAGGCTCTTTTGCTGAACCACTAAGTTATGGGGACGTAAACACACCAACATCGTTTGTCAAGTGATTGTGGCGAGGTGACAAATACAGACACACAAACAGATATATATATATATATATATATATATATACAGAGTGTCCACAAAGTCTGGGTACATGGGGTAAATAAAATCGTAACATAAACAATTAAATAATATAAGAAATAATAATTTCTTAAAGTATGTGTTAATCCCCATGTACCCAGACTGTAAATAAAATCATAACATAAACAATTAAATATAAGAAATAATAATGTCTTAAAGTATGTATTAATCCTCATGTACCCAGACTTTGTGGACACTCTGTATATAAACACACAATGGGCTTCTTTCAGTTTCCATCTCCCAAATCCATTCACAAGGTTTTGGTCAGCCTTGCTCAAGGTACCACGCAGTGGGACTGAACCCGGAACCATGTGGTTGGTAAGCAAGCTTCTTACCACACAGCCACTCTTGCATCTATAATATGAATATTTCAAAATTATTACTTAAATATTATGATATCAATATTAACTATTTCCTAAATTCTTTTTCCTTTTTATTAGATATGATCCAGACATTTTACAACATGGCAAAAAACCCATTATTGATTTTAATCTTAGGACACATAGGTCTGATTATATTCTCTGCATCTGGCACTTTACCCTTCATACCAAAATATTTTGAAACTCAATTTAAATGGACTTCATGGAAAACCAATATTGTCGTCAGTAAGTTTTATTTCCAATTAAATTTCATGTTTTATCTTTTACTTGTTTCAGTCATTGGACAGCAGCCTTGCTGGGGCAATGCCTTAAAGTGTTTAATTGAACAAATTGACGCCAGTATTTATTTGTTTTCATTTTTTTAAAGTCTGGTACTTATTCTATTGGTTTCTTTTGCTGAACTGCTAAGTTTCAGGGACATAAATAAACCAACTCTGGTTGTCACATGATGGTAGAGTACAAACACAAAGGGCACACACACAAAGACGTCCACTTGATTGGCTCCCATGCTGGTGGCATGTAAAAAGCTCTATCCGAATGTGATCGATGCCAGGACCACCTGACTGGCTCCCATGCTAGTGCACGTAAAAATCACCCACTACACTCTCGGAGCAGTTGATGTTAGGAAGGGCATCCAGCTGTAGAAACATTGCTAGATCAGACTGGAGCCTGGTGCAGCCACTGGCTTTCCAGATTTCAGTCAAGCTGTCCAACTCATGCCAGCATGGAAAACGGACGTTAAATGACGACGATGATGATGATGATGATGATGATGGTACAGGTTTGGCCAAGAGTCACCTGACAGTAAATCAAACCCCCGTTTAATTCCAAGATTTATTTATATTTAACAACTGAATGAATTTAATAAAAGCATCTAAATATGAAACATCATGAAAATTGTTCAAATTGAAGTCCTTCTTGAGTGACACATTTTTCCATTTGAGTCAATACAGAATTACAGATAGCATTTATGGAATTTTGATTTACTGTCGGGTGATTTATGGCCAATTCTGTATATATATATATATATATATATATATATATATATATATATATATATATATATATCATCATCATCATCATCATCGTTTAACGTCCGCTTTCCATGCTAGCATGGGTTGGACGATTTGACTGAGGACTGGTGAAACCGGATGGCAACACCAGGCTCCAATCTAATTTGGCAGAGTTTCTACAGCTGGATGCCCTTCCTAACGCCAACCACTCAGAGAGTGTAGTGGGTGCTTTTACGTGTCACCCGCACGAAAACGGCCACGCTCGAAATGGTGTCTTTTATGTGCCACCCGCACAAGCCAGTCCAGGGGCACTGGCAACGATCTTACTTGGCTTGCCGGGTCTTCTCACGCACAGCACATTTCCAAAGGTCTCGGTCAGTAGTCATTGCCTCGGTGAGGCCCAATGTACGAAGGTCTTGCCTCACCACCTCAGCCCAGGTCTTCCTGGGCCTACCTCTTCCACGGGTTCCCTCAACTGTTAGGGTGTGGCACTTTTTCACGCAGCTATCCTCATCCATTCTCACCACATGTCCATACCAGTGCAATCGTCTCTCTTGCACACCACAACTGATGCTTCTAATGTTCAGCTTTTCTCTCAAGATACTTACACTCTGACGGGTATTCACATTGACATTACACATCCACCGGAGCATACTGGCTTCATTCCTTGCGAGCTTACGTATGTCCTCAGCAGTTACAGCCCATGTAGCATGGCTGTTCGTACGCATGCGACATACAGTCTGCCTTTTACTCTGAGTGAGAGTCCCTTTGTCGCCAGCAGGGGTAAGAGCTCTCTAAACTTTGCCCAGGCTATTCTTATTCTAGCAGCTACACTTTCAGTGCACCCACCCCCACTACTAACTTGGTCGCCCATATATATATATATATATAAGGATAATCACCGAACCTGGAGCTTAACTATGGTTTATCCATAGCACTTACTCAGCATTACCTGAAACCTCTGGGTCTAATTGACACCACTATTGCTCATAACCTCCATATATATATATATATATATATCCTGCATTTGAGAATTTAAAATCACTTCTTTAACTTTCTAAGACATCTCAACGCTTCTAAAGCAAACTTCGTTTGTTTGTTTACATTCATCGTAGAAAGTTATGAAGAAACAAATTCAGTGGGAGACACTTTTGTAGTTATAGTGAAATATAATCAGACATTAAAAATGCTTTCTTGCAGTGCAACAACACTATTTCATAGTGAATTAGAAATAATGTTTCTAAGTGAATTGTGTATATGAAAGTTTTAATAATAAAATTTTGAAAATCAAATTTTGATAAAAAGAATATTAAAATTATAATTTTTCAGAATTTTCTTGACAATATGGACTTTGATAATTGCTTTCTTGTAGTAAAAATGGCATACTTCTAACTAACAAATAAGCCGCTTTCGTGTGTGTGTGTGTGTGTGTGTGTGTGTGTGTGTGTGTGTGTGTGTGTGTGTGTGTGTGTGTGTGTGTGTGTGTGTGTGTGTGTGTGTGTGTGTGTGTGTGTGTGTGTGTGTGTGTGTGTGTGTGTGTGTGTGTGTGTGTGTGTGTGTGTGTGTGTGTGTGTGTGTGTGTGTGTGTGTGTGTGTGTGTGTGTGTGTGTGTGTGGAGAGAGAAAGAAACATGTAGGCAGGCAGACAAATAGACAGATAAACAGACAGACAAATAGATAGATAGATAGATAGATAGATAGATAGATAGATAGATAGGTTTCTTTATTAGCCACACAGGGCTCAACACAGAGGGGACAAAATACAAATGTAGAGTTTTTCTTTTCGAGGGGGTCGAAATCAAAGCAGAAAAAAAAACAAAAGTGGGGACAACGATGAAAAGAAAAAAAAAAAAAAAAAAAAAAAAAAAAAAAAAAAAAAACATCGCAAAACGTTTGGGGTATTTACAAAAAATACGAAATAATACAAAAAATTCCCAATAAATGGGGAGGTTATCCGTGGAAAGAAAAACCTACGAAAAGACCACGGTAACCTCGGTCTTTAGCGTCACAGTTTGTTAAATAAAATTTCTCTGTTTACAAAATTTTAAAACGTTTTATAGAATCATGGTCAAGGTGGCTTCGTCATTTATACGTGCCATTCTTGCTACATGTATCCATCTTTTTTCGAAACATTTGCTAGACAACACTTGCCTCTCTACTCTCACCTTCCTTTTCAAGTGATACTTGAAAAAGTTGATGAGAGATTGACCAGAGAGGAAAGTATTTGTCTCTAATCCTTTCAGACGCGTCCACCAGATGCATTCTTTGGCCATAGCCACAAGTACGATAAATACAGCTCTTCCTTCCCGTTTAAAGGAAGGAGGCGTGACGATATTAACGATAGACTCGGTTGATAAACCGACTCGTCCCACACGCGACAGCAGTCGTTCGACATAAGCCCACAGCTCCGAAATGGTTGGACACTGCACGAGTGCGTGCAGAACGGTTTCATCGCTCTGACCGCATCTCGGGCAGGTCGGCCCCACATTTCGCGAGCCGTGTCTATAGAGCTTATCCCGAACGGGTAGCGCCTCTCGGTAACACTGCCAGGCCAGGGATCTCTGGAAGTTGTCCATAGGTCCCGGCCCGAAAGTCGTCCTGAACAGGCGGGTCAGGTATTCCTCGTCGACGCCCAGGTTCGCCCCGAGATCGTCGTCGTACCTGCCCTCCACTAATCCCCTATAGAATGACTTCGTTGTGATGCAGCCGCTCAAGGTCGACCCGGGACGGCAAAGTTGTTGCAGAGCAACGCGACACTCACGGTGCCATTCGCCATTCCTCGGCCTCTTTTTGATCCACGACTGCAGCTCGGTCATGGAGACGAGCTGCGGGAAAGCGCGTCGCACAAACGGCGACCACACCTGCTCACCGTCGTCTACGTAGAGCCGGAGATGTCGCAGTCTCAGCGCATGTCTGCGCATCATCAACCACGGCATGCCCAGCCCTCCTTTCAGCGGGTGTTGGCAACAAACGGATCGCCTCACCATCGGAACGCTTCCTTTCCACAAAAAGCGGAAGAGGATGCGCTCCATTTCGGTGATGGCGCGATCGGGACAAGGCACGACGGTCAGGCGGTATTCGATGACGGACGCGATGTACGCGTTCGCCACCTCCGCCCGACCTTTTAGGGACAGCTTCCTCTCGGACCATTGCCGGCAGAGAGTGGCCACCCTACTCGTTATCTCGTCCCAGTTCTTCTCCGTTTGCAGGTCCGGACCGAACCAGACTCCGAGCAACTTGACCGGACCGTCCGTCCAGCGTCCCACTACTGAGGCGCTGCCGGACGGTATGGGCTTGCTTCTCCAGGTGCCGAGCAGCAAACCCACCGACTTATCCCGGTTGATTTTCGCTCCCGTCACCGCTTCGTAGTCTTTCAGCGTCTCGCCGACAAGCTCGATGTGCTCGTGGCTAGACGCTATGACGGTGACGTCGTCCGCGTATGCCGACACGCTCGTCCCGCACCCCAGTTCTCGCGGGATGCCCCTCAGCGTCGCCAGCTTCCGCAGTAGTGGCTCGAGAGTCAATACGTACAGGAGCGGCGACAGGGGGCATCCCTGACGAACCGAACGTGCAATGTCGAAGGGTCCCGATAGACGTCCATTGACGCGAACAACCGAACGGATGCCTGTGTACAAGGCAGCCATCCAGCCGCGGAAAACGGGACCGAAGCCGGCCGCTTCGAGGACGGCCTCCAAGTATCGATGGTCTACCCTATCGAAAGCTTTCGATTGATCCAAATTGATCAGGGCCCCACCCATGCCAGGTTCCTTAACTACCCTCTCTATGATGTAGCGCATCAGATGGAGGTTGTCATGGATGCTCCGGCCCGGCACGGCGCACGTCTGCTCCGTGCCGACCAGTTTCTCGATGACAAACGCCAACCGCTTGGCTAACACCTTGGCCAAAATTTTCATGTCTGCATTGAGCAGAGTGATGGGCCTAAAGTTATCTATGGCGTCCCCCTTGTTTGGATCTTTCTTCAGCAGCGTTACCGCTCCTCGGCTCACAAAACCGGGAATGCTCCCGTTCTGCTGCCAGTTGCAGTACACGACCGCCAAGACTTCTCCAAACAAGTCTGGCATACAGTTGTAAAGCTCGTAGGGCAGACCATCCAAACCCGGAGATTTGTCCGTCGAGCAACCCGCCATCGCGTCCCTCACCTCCTCCGCCGTGATGACCCCTTCGCAGCACTCCGCCTCTCTTGCCGAGAGTCGTGGCAAGCTGTGCAGGTAGGCACTAAAGTCCACCCTGCCTTCTCGCTCGCCACTCCTCCCGAACAGTCGGGCAAAATGCCGCTGAAACGCCTCGCACATCTTGCTCGGCTCGAGCAATTCGCGCCCCTGTTCGTCTACCAGAGACCGGATGGTGGCTCTGTTACCCCGCTGCGCCTCCGCCACCCGGGCCTCTCGTGCGGCTCCAACACCTTCATTCCTCAGAGCACGCATCCTTGCCCTGACAGCACACCCTTCGTGTTTAGCATTGAAGTGTTGGTCGAGGGCCAACCTCGCCGCTAAAACGTCGGATGCGATGCCACTTCGCAATGCCTCTTCTAACTTTATCACTAGCTCCCCCTCTTCTCTGTTCCTCTCTACAGCTAGTGCCCTGCTATACCTTATTGCTTCCGCCCTCACTGCTCTCTTGAGGGCAAACCACCATTTGTTGTTGACGATGGCTCCCGTCAAAGCCCTCTTTACTAACGTGCTAATCCGGTCTCTGAAAACCTGTCTCGACGGGAAAGACGCGTTTAGTTTCCAGTAACCGGGACCCTGCCTATGTGCCTTATCTAAGTCTAGCGTACACGTCACAAGTTTGTGATCCGTGTAGCTGACTATGTGGAACTGTGGACATCCTAAACTATCTCTATCTCTTGTCCTACACACTATCCTATCTAGATACGATCTCGACGACCCAATGCGGTTGCTCCAAGTCCACGTTGGCACATTTGGGTGGTCGAGTCGGTACCTGTCAGACAACTGGAAGCGTCTGAGCAGGTCTATGAGGCCTTTGCATCCCCTTCTACTTTTGTCACTCCCCACGTAGTCTAGATGCGTGTCCAAGGTAGCATTCCAATCCCCCACTAAAAGTAAGGGACGAGACGTTCCCAGGAATACTTCTAGACGTCGAAAGAAGTCTGACCGACCTGTTAAAGGAGGCACATAAACTGCCAGCAACCGAAAAGCGCCTCCATCGCTGCCGTCCACATCTAGGACAACCAGTCTACCCTCCGGGTCCGTAAATATCGTCTTTACTTGGAGATCCAGACTCTTGCGAAAAAGAACCGCCGTGCCACTACCGCCCATCCTCGTCAGACAGGGAGAAAAATAAATGTTAAACTGTCCGCCAAACATGGACTTTAGGGCCCGCGGTTCATGGAGTCTGGTCTCACTAATGGCTATGATATCCAAATTGTGTGACTTGATGTCATTTAAGAGGTACCCTTGTTTCCAAGGGGACCCTAAGCCACGCACATTCACACAACCAATCTTCACCATGATTCTATTTATACGTGTGCTTTAAAGCACAAAACAAAAGAACAGAGTGTTACTTGCCGTTAGAAAGTTTTGTTTCCTCCTTGGATTTTTCACCAAGGAGGCTATTGTACAATTTCTTGCACAAATATTTCTGGAATCCCCCTACCGAGTTGGGGTAGAGGGATTTTATTGTGTTGTGTAATGCTGGTGTTACATGAATAATTTTAATGTGTTTTGGCGGTGTTGTACGTGGGTGGTTGTTGGTTTTGATATAGTTATTTGTGATGTTTGTTTTAGAGTTGATGTAATTCATCAACTCTGTGTTTGTACTGTCTATTGCTGTTAGCATTGTTTTTTTTATATTACTATTGGTGTTAGTAGTATTTTCGGGAGATGTGAATCTCCCTGCTTTGTTTGTGTTTGCATTTTGTTTTGTTTTCTTCTTACTGCGCTTCCTCTTTCCTTTCGTAGCTATTTTCCACTCCTCCCCACTCTCTTCATCGGATGATGGGAGATCTGAGGAGTCAGAAAGAGGTAACGGCAAATTTTGTGCGTCTGTGTGTGTTTCTGTGAATGTTTGTGTTGCTGTTTTTATTGATGTTGGCTCCTTGTTATTTATGTGTGGTGTATGTGATATGGGGGAGGGAGAGGCAGTCTTGGAATTTTCTTTTTTTTCTTCTGTTTTTGCAGTTTCTGTTGTCTTTTCTGTTGTGGTTATTGCTGATATTTCTGTTGTTGTTTTTTGCGTTGCTGGTGGTGTTGGTAGTAAGGTTTTTCTGTTGGGGGTATTTGGTAGTTGCTTCTGTTGTTGTTGTTGTTGTTGTTGTTGTTGTTGTTTTTGTTTAGCGGCCAGAGGGCAGTCCTTTTTTAGATGTGCTTCGCTGTTGCATAGGTAACAGCGAGGTCGCCTGCCCTCTACCACCACATACAGCTTGTGGTCCTCTGCCAATCTAATGTTTGGAGGAATTTTCTGTGAAGCCTCCTCCGTGATGTGGAGAAGGATTTCCAGATTTTTCCCTCCCCAGTTCTTTTCCTCTCCGACCGTAATCTCCAAAATATTTGCCTCCTCCATTTCCAGGCACACGGCCGATATCAGCCATTGGGTGTCCACCTCCGATGGCACATTTTTTATCATAACTTTGGTCACTCTCTGTCCTAGATAACTCGGTATCATTACCAAGTCATCTGTGCGGAGAGAGAGTGTCGAAAATTGTTTAGCTAAATTTTCATCCAGAAACCTTACTTGCACCGTTCCGAATTTCCTTCCCCAGGTGACATGATTCTGATAAGGCCAAATTTTTCTAAGACAAACTTCAATTTTATCTGTGCTAACATTTTCTACACGTCTGGTTTTTGTGTTTACCAGTTTATAAATGATGCACTTTTTGTTTTTCATTTCTATAATATCTTTTGGGATGTTAATTCTGACATCATCTCCTTCTTTCGTAAGAAGGGATTTTGTGTCTTTTATTTGTTTTTGTGTGAATGTCACTGTTGTTCTTTTTTCCTTTAAAGCATTTGCGAAATTTGTTTTTGTTGTGCTGGCGGACATGTTCTTCTGGATATTTTTGTTTATGTTGGTGTATGTACTGCCTGGTTCAAAGGTGGTGGTAGTGGCAGCAGAGTTTGTTGAACAGGTGATGGTGTCATTGCTGACGGCCGATAACTTTACTTCCTTGTTGTTGCTGTTGTTGTTGTTGTTGTCGTTGTTGCTGTTGTTGTTGTTGTTGTTGTTGTTGTCGTTGGTGGTGGTGATGATGGCGTCAGCAGCAGTGGTGCTTACGTCAGAGACATTTGTGACGGTTTTCACGCATGGTTTTGTAACCTTGGTTACAGTTTTGTTTTTGTTGTTGGTGTTGGTGGTGGTGGTGGTGGTGGTGGTGGTGGTGAGAGGGCTGTTAGTAGCTGTACTCACAGTCTTTGTGACGTTTATAGCAACTGCGTTCGTGTCACTGCATGCGCACGCGCTATTCTGTTCTTTTTTCTCTTCTGGCATCTGAAGCCTCGGGAAATGCTTGTCAAAAGAACAAGACAAGCGTTCCAAAATTATGTTTCTCGACATTTTTCAAATGTCAAGAAGGAAATTTTTGTATTTTGCTAGGGCCGAAACTGCCCCTGGGGGTCAATTCCTGCCCTTGAAAATACACACAAATGAAGCCTAGGTGCTTCGCAACAAAATTATTAAAAAATTCCAACAAAATGTGGACAGTAAAAGGTCAAATAAATGTTTACCTTCGCAGCCGATGTGACAGCACGTCCGTGAGAAGAGATAGATAGATAGATAGATAGATAGATAGATAGATAGTTTCAATGTGGAATGAATCTTTGGGAATATATTCCAAGTTCTCATAAAAAAACTATCATTACCATACCTGCAGTTTCTGACTTCATTAGATGTTATCTGGTACAATTTAATCTCACTATTTTGTTGGTTAATCACTTTTTCATCTTCCAGTAGCGGACTTAGTAGAAGCTCACAAGGTTATCCACCATCTTTCCCTCAACAACTTTGGTCACCTTTTTGAATTCAGTATCTCTACCACACATAGACAAGCACTTATAAAATTAAAAACAAAAAAACAGTACTGCATCAGCAGCATCCATGACCTTCAAAAGCACTTTTTTTTTTCTTTGCACACAGAATTGTCAAATCATGGAATAAACTGTCAAGACACTGCAGCCTTCAAAAGTTCTATGTTCCCAAAATTTACCAACACTACTCCTGACGTGTCTATGCATCCATTTCTCTTTATGACTCTCTTAATGTCCATTTGTCTATCTTTTTGTGTTTTATTCAGTGCATTGTGTAAGTACTTCTAGCTTCCATTGCTGACTTTCTTTACTTGACTTATATGTCAGCCCTCTGTTCTATCTTTCAACCTTTTCTGATGTGATACAGAACACTTGAGCACTGTATACAATAAGCATGTTATTATTATTATTATTATTATTATAAAAACTGTAACCCAACCTTAACTACAGGGAAGAACAGGAATAATGGAGTTATATATTTGACTTCTGTGATTAACTACAAAGCTGATATGTACCCCATTTTTCCATGTCTTCCTCCATTCTGGTAAAGAGATTGTTAGTTTTACATTTCAGGATATTCGTGAACTGTAATATACTAGCAGAATAGTGGTCGTATTTGTTTATACTTATTTGTTTGCACTCCTACTAATGACATTCTTCTAATCTTATTCATAACAATGTTCATTGAATGCAAGCAGAAGATACATCAGCACATAATAACATTTGATTACCGGAAAATAATGATAAAATTTGATTGGTTGGAAATAAGGTTCTGTTAAAATCAAAAAGTCAGTCTGCTGTCTTATTGTTAATGTAATATAAACACATACAGTGGTAGAATCTTAAGTATATGTCTAATACATACTCAAAACATTTATTTTTAAATATTGAACTTATATATAGTTATATTTATATAAAGCTAAAAATAATTCAAACATGGAGAACTTACTTGTGGAAACTATTCTTACACTTGATCAAAATACTACATAAAAATACTAATATTTTTTTGTTTTTAGGTTTGAACTCAAAGTAGATAAAAACAATAAATAATAGCATGTAAATATTGAGTAAAAAAAAACCCCTTTGGATAGGAAAAGTCAAAGGTTGCCAAAGGCTTTTAAGCCAATATTTACATGCTGTTACTAATAGCTTTATCTACTTCAGATGGTTCAACCATTAAAAATGAATTATTTCACATTCTCTCATAGTTTCTTATGATATAAACTAATATTCTTATATTTCTTATCCCTCAAAAGGTACCACATTTGTCTTGATGTCTTCTATTGGAATGATTGTTGGTGGTGTTATCACGAGCTTCTACAAAATGGATCTCAGAAAATGCTTGAAGTTTTCCATGGCTTTAGTAACCTTTGATCTTTTTCTAGTCTGGATACCAATTTTTATAAACTGCCCTCAAACAGAACTGGAAGTTACAGACTTCCTGCGACGCCATGCAGACAGGTAATACGGTAATATTGATTTGATTGCAGACTGCTATGTTGTGAATCAGTACTGGAAGCCAGTTATAGTGTTGTTCTTTGACTATGTTATTTGTTACACTCACTGGATGATCGCAGCCATGCCAGGGTTGCACCTTCAAAAGCTTTAGTTGATTATATTTATCACAAGACTTTGTCTGGAATTATATTGATGATGATGATGATGATGATGATGATGATGACTGATGATCTAAATAAGAACAGTAAAGTAATTTTGTTGGACATACTATTCTATATTGAGGTAGATACATAGGTACAAGTATGGCTGTCTGGTAAGAAGCTTGCTTCCTAACCATATGATCACGGCTTCAGACCCATTGTGCTGCACTTTGGGCAAGTATTTTCTGCTATAGTTCTGGGCCATCCGAAGTCTTGCAAATAGATTTGGTAAAAGGGAAATAGTCCATCGTCATCATCATTATCAGCAGCAGCATCACCACCATCAGCATCATCACTATCAACATCATCATTTATCATCCGTTTTCCATGCTGGGTTGGTTGGTTTGACAGGAAATGGCAAATCATAAAACTGCACTTAGCTCTTCTGTCTTCTTTGGCCTGGTTTCCATGGCTGGATGCTTTTTCCATGCCAAATACTTTACAGAGGTAGTGGGTAGTGATTTTCTTCACTACTTCAGGGAGTGACGACCCTGCCTGACACAAGTCCCGGGCTCAGCTGACAGTACCCGGTATGGGCTCCTATCCAGGGTTACGGAAAGGAGACAACCTTCAAAGAAATCCGGAGTGGATCTCCATAAGTGGTTTAGTGCTTGACTCGACACTCTTCTGGCAGCTCCTGCAACCAAGCTGATGCCAAACGTAATGCTCTGCATTCCTTTGGACTACGTCAGCAAGGTCGAGAGAGGAATCCTGACGATTGGGCTACCCAGGATTTTCTTACATTTAGCCCAGGCCTGTGCAAAACTGGAGAGGAAACTGGAGAGGGCATGAAATGTAAAAACCAGACTGGATTAGTTTATGCGCAACTCTATTGTCTCCTGAGACAAAAGGATGCTAACAACTTTACAGAGTGTACTGGGTACTTTTCACATGACACCAGCAGCAGTGAAGTCATTGAGTAAGTTGCAAGATAAGCTCCCTGAGTGGGGGAATAGTATTGAGGGGCAGAATAAGGTTTTCTTGCAGCAGAGGAGAAACACGGCTGCCTCATGTGAAGAGTGAGTGGTGAGAGATACATAGATAGATGAATAGACAGACAGATAGATAGATAGATAAATAGATAGATATACAGGGAAAGAGAGAGAGAGTGGGGAGAGGGTGATGAAGATATGACATTGGGGATACTTACAGAGTGGTGTATGCCATCATCATCATCAGCAGCAGCAGCATCATCAGTACTATTTATGTGAACTGGATTTTTCTTCAATCACAAGCATTAAATGAAAGAGAGAGAGAGAGAGAGAAAGTAAGAGAGAGATAGAGAAAGTAAGAGAGAGATAGAGTTCATTGTAATGAAAATGAAATAAAAATATGTTTAACTGAAATAGGTGCAAATATAAAAAATTTTTCCCTCAAAACAGCAAGCTCGTGTTTCATAAAGAATAAAGAAATTATAATTACCTGACTGTAATTTATAGGCCAAAATACATAAATCCCATTTTTAATATTTTTTTTTAATATATTTTAATTGCTCTAAAGTACACTGTAAGTAGAAATATGTTTGGGAGTGACTGTCCTATATAATGACCTGTGACAAGTTTGAGTCATTATTTGTGTTAAGGCGGCAAGCTGGTAGAATCGTTAGCATGCCAGCAAAATGCATAGTAGTATTTTTCTGTCATCATGTTCCTAGTTCAAATGCCATGCAGGGTCAACTATGCCTTTCGTCCTTTTTTGGGGGGGGGGGCAATAAATTAAGTACCAGTTACGCACTGGAGTCGATGTAATCGACTGGTTCCCTCCCCAAAAATATCAGGCCTTGTGCCTATAGTAGAAAGGATCATTTGTGTTATCTAAGGCGGTGAATTGTTAGCATGCCAGGTGAAATGCTTAGTGGTATTTTGTCTGCTACTATGTTCTGAGTTCAAATTCAGCCAAGGTCAACTTTGCCTTTCATCCTTTCAGGGTAGACAAATTAAGCACCAATGAAACACTGAGGTTGATGTAATCCACTAGTCCCCTCCCCCAACATTTCAGGCCTTGTGCCAACAGTAGAAAGGATTGTTTGTGTTATCTAGCTTTGTTCAATAGTCTATCTCATATGTTTGTTCAGTCTTTATTCTATCTACAAACCACAGCTGACTTAGATATTATCAGATCAATATTGACAAAGCTCTTCCTCCATTGATTATTAAGCCCTAACAATATTTAAACAAAGCAATAAAGAAAACTATTAACCTATTACATAGAATACATCTTTTATTTAAATACTATTAAAATTACCTTTGATGATAAATATGTTGACAACTTGAGTGCTATTTGTCACATGATAGGTAACTGTGGAAGTATTCTTGGATCATGCCATGGATTATGTCAGGTAATACGATATACATACAAAGGCAGTGAGCTGGCAGAACCTTTAGCACACCAGGCTAAATGCTGAGTGGCATTTCGTCCGTCTTTGCATTCTGAGTTAAAATTCTGTAAAGGTTGGCTTTGTCTTTTATCCTTTTGGAATTGACAAAACAAGTACCAGTTAAGCACTGGGGTCGATACAATCAACTTAACCCCTCCCCAAAAATGTCTGGCCTTGTACCAAAATTTGAAAACAATATGGCATACATACAATAATTATAATTTGGCTTTCATTAAATTTCTTGGTGCTTATACATAATGAAATGAGTGTGTGTGTGTTCCCTTACTCATTGCCTGCCACCAAGCCAAGTATGTGGACTCATTCTGTACCTCTTATGTTAACTCTCTGTGTCTCTCTTCTACTCTATGTCCCCCCACTCTCTCTCTCTCTCTCTGTACAATGTAAAATGTGACTGAATAAATCAATCAACCAACATTTATATCAAATAGATACATGTTAGATTGTCTCTGATGTAAGCCATTGCATGGTATTTTTATTACTTGATATACTCAGAGAGAGAGAGAGAGAGAGAGAGAGAGAGGTCAATAAGTGGTTGTTCAATCTGCCAGAAGTAGTAGCCAAATTTCCTAGAAAGATTCCCTGGTCTTCAAGCTATGCACCCTGTTGACTAACATTACTCCAGAGATTATTCAGAGGAACTCCATTTCAGCTGCTTCTATTTGCAGTCATACCCTTTCAGTCAATACCCAACATTTGTGACCTTAAGTTAAGACAGGCACACAAACTGAACTGAAAATAGCAAGTTTGGGGGGGGGTTTTCCAACTGTTCCCCTTTTGTGGCACATTACTTTACCAGCACCTGCAATTCTAGCATTCCATGAGACCCCTGCCCCTCATCACTCATGAATACAGCCTTGTAAGCTGATGACAATGAAATTATGATATTTTGCAAATATATTTTTGTTAATACTATTGATATTGTTCAAAGTGTCAAACAGTAAGTTGTTTTTTTATTATTTCTTCTCAATAGCCCTACTCCAGTTACCTTTCAACAAGATTTAAACCAGTTGAGCTGTTTTCAAATCAGTTCCCTCAAGCTACAGTGTAATGAATATGATTATGAACCAGTATGTGGAGCAGATGGAAGGTCATTCAAATCACCATGCTATGCAGGATGTCAATATCACAATATCAAAACTAATGTATGTTTTTTTTATATATATATATATATATATATATAGTAATAATACTGTTTTCTTTGCTTTCAATCTTTTCTCTTGTTTTCTTTGTTTTCTCTTTTCTGAATGTCCAACAGATCAAAACTGCACTGTCGTGAATAAGGTTTTAAGTAACTAAATTATATAATATTTGAAGGTGATTTAACCCACTTGATCATGCATTTATCAATTCAATCAACAACTAAGCTACTCAGACTAGTGAGGGAGTTACTATATAGTTGCATGACCTGCTAGAAACAGCAATTAAATCTCCTACATGTCATACCTTAGAGACTTAAAAGAAGGAGACATTTGCTAATGTGATCTTAAAAGTATATAATAATAATAATAATAATAATAGTACTAATAATAATAATAATAATAATAATAAGACTGAAGACTAAAACAATACCTATTGCCATAGGTGCCCTGGGAATGACAGCGAAACGGGCTGATTACTACCTAGCTCAGATACCAGGAAACCCCAAAATGGCTGAAGCTCAAAAGATAGTGCTCATGGGAACTGCCCATATCCTACGTAAAATACTGTCTATGTGATCTCAAATTTTAAAGCAAACACATAATTTTCTTATGGTTTCTTAAACATTCTCTAGAACAACACTATGTACAAATCCAAATATATGGTACCCTAGGCATAACACCTACATGAACTTCTAACTTGTTGTCTCTTGAGGTCTTTGGGTGAGACTTGGATCCAACTTGTACAAATGCAAAACAAAAGTCAAACATAAAATAATAATAATAAATAATAATGAAATTATTGTATACAGTGCTCAGGTGCACTACAACTTGTCAAAAGTGCGTATAAAGCATATGCAGTATTGTACAAATGTCTGGAAAAGTGAACAGTGTATGAGTCAGATACATGCTTGCGTGTGTATGGAGGGGAGAAAATCAGGTTGTAGTGTTGGTGAATCTCAGGAAGCATGGAAGTTTTGAAGGATGCAGTGCTCCGACAACTAACAACTGATGCCAGCAGTTTATAAAAAGAAATGAAGGAATGGTCATGGATAGACTACCATTGGTAATGAGTTTATTTAACGCAGGCTACCCTGGGTGCTAATGGTTTCTGATTTAGGTTCAAGGCTAGTGGTCAATGCTATCAACTGCATTACTAGACTAGTGTTGTATTTTATTCAGGGAGAGAAAGGCAAAGTTGATTTCAATAGGATCTGAACTCAGAGCCTGAAGGACCAGAACTAATGCTGTACAGCAGTATTTCTGATGCTCTAACAACTCTGCCAGCTTACTGCCTTCCTGGATGCTAAGTAACGAATTGATGACTATTTTCTTATAGGATTGATATTTTACTAATAACCAGAATCAAAGTTTTGCATATTAATTAAAACCATACTCTTAATTAGAAATAATTTATGTGAAAATCAACAATAAATTAAGGAGATGGGTAATGGCTTAGAGGCTAAATAGTCATCTGATTCAAACCAAGACCATTAAAGTAATATGTAAGATAATGAAAGTACATACAGATGAGTACAGGACCTAGTATGGAACCTTGGGGTACTCTACATGTTATGACATGCCTTGCAGCTCATTTGGTTCAATTAGTCACATTATTTTAATGATATTCTTGTGATAGACTGCATTTGTTGATAAATATTTTTATTACATGAAAAAATCACATCATTCTTTCTGATAAATTTCTGCTTCTCCTAAATACTTCAAATATTCTTTAACATTCCAGTATAATTTATGCTGTTTGTTTGTATCAAAATACCTATCACATCTTTTGTTTAGTTCAGCAGTTCTCAGGTGGGGGTCCATATGACCTTCAGTGGGTGGGGTCCACATAAGAGTTTGTCGTTTTCTAATTTTTGTAATCAGTGAATGTTGTTTTCACTAGAAATATATATGTTTGTGAGAGACTGACAGGCATCTTCAGCCAGCTGGTTGTGCTACTTCAGGCTGATGATGAGCAAAGACTCAGAAGCATATCCCTGAATGCAGGCTAGGCTGGGTGGAGGTGCTTGTCTCCCCCTCATAAACATAAGGACACAGGAAATGTGTCAAGGCCGACAGGAAGCGGTCCAGCTTCCTAGGGCTAAATAGCAGCAGTATGATTCCCTTATTGGGACTGTCACGTTAAGTTGACAGTATACAAATTGGTTATACTTATACAATAAACAAAATGTTTTAATATTTTTATATGCAATTCCTAATAATATTTAATTATGAAAAAGCAATCAGCTTTTTTCTAAACATCAAATGGCTATGGGGGTCCGAATTAGTGAAATAGGAATCAAAGGGGTCCATACGCAAAGAATGGTTCAGAACAACTGGTTTAGTTTCTTGCTATTTTCTCATACAATTAATGTTATGGACATACAGTAGCTGTTCTACAAGTCCTATCCAGTTAGCTTCTCATTCATTCTGTAAAAAAAAAAAATTACAATTTAATGTAAAACCTTTTAAATTACAAGTATCACAAATTTAATTTTACAATTATGAGTTTACAATGTTATTTATTGATATTTTTATTGCAGACGTTTTCAAATTGTTCATGTGTTGGTAAAACTCAAATGGCAAAACCTGGTATATGTTCAAATACGTGTTATGGAGGAATTTATCTTGCACTTGTCTTATCAATAAGAGCTTTTATCGGCTGCATTAGTTTTAGTTCAGTTATCACTGCTTTGATAAAGTAAGTTGTTGCATGTTCTTCTTTTATCATTTAAATAAATATCAGTTTATAATATGCATAACGATTTATTCATTACCAGAGAAGAGAATTTGTTCAGAGCTCTGGTGATTCAGAGCTCCATCGGTTACGACGACGAGGGTTCCAGTTGATCCGATCAACGGAACAGCCTGCTCATGAAATTAACGTGCAAGTGGCTGAGCACTCCACAGATACGTGTACCCTTAACGTAGTTCTCGGGGAGATCCAGCATGACACACAGTGTGACAAGACTGGCCCTTTGAAATGCAGGGATAACAGAAACAGAAAGAAAGAGTGAGAGAAAGTTGTGGTGAAAGAGTACAGCAGAGTTAGCCACCATCCCCTGCCAGAGCCTCGTGGAGCTTTAGGTGTTTTCACTCAATAAACACTCACAATGCTCGGTCTGGAAATCGAAACCGCGATCCTACGACCGCGAGTCCACTGCCCTAACCACTGGGCCATTGCACCTCCACGTTTAGAGCTCTCCAGACAGATAAACACTAGACAGGATCTGGTTAGTTTACTATCAAGTCATAATTTCTCTATTTCTTATTTCTTTATTGCCCACAAGGGGCTAAACATAGAGGGGACAAACAAGGACAGACAAAGAGATTAAGTGCGTAACTGGTACTTAATTTATCGACCCCGAAAGGATGAAAGGCAAAGTTGACCTCGGCGGAATTTGAACTCAGAACTAAGCATTTCGCCCGGCGTGCTAACGTTTCTGCCAGCTCGCCGCCTTATAATTTCTCTATTTCTTACCTCCTCCACTGCTAGCTATGAAGTACCAGATGGGGTTCAGTAGTTTGTTCAAGCTGAGCTCCACTATTTTTGAGATACAAACCCACAGCCAAGTATTTTACTAAACAAAAAGGACCTGTACACACTACAAAGTGGTTGGTATTGGGAATGGCTGGCATTGAAGTTTGTCACAGCCCTGCAAGCTTGCTAGATCCTATTAAACTATCCAATCAATGCCAGCATAGAAAACGGATGTTAAATGATGATGATAATGTTGATGTCCTAATAAAACTTCCCAAAGTAAAAGACGCAAGGTTTTTTCTTTAGACCAAAGAAAAGAGAAAAAAGAAAAATGTCAGGTTTGGATGGTTCACACTTGGAATTTTAAAATCCATTAAACCATCTAAGTCAATGCATTACCTAAGAATCATGTGACCACCTTTAAAACTGACTTATTATTTTTCTTTGCATATGATTTAGTAATGCTTCTCACCACAGTCATTGTGTGTTGTTTGGGGCATGTCGTCCTAGCACTTTAAATGTTAAACAAGTAAATATATACTTCTGAGCTTTTGGCTGCTGTATATATTAACTTTCCTGATATTCTGTTTGTATCAAGCTAAATATGATGGTGGAATTATATTTACAACATTTCCTTTATTGCTAACATTTAAACCATCAAACGAGTCAGACTTTCCAGTTAATTCTGTGCATTACTAGCCATTGTATATATATATATATATATATATATATATATATATATATATATATATTTATTTATTTATTTATTTATGTGTTTCAGCCAAGTGGCTGCGGTCATGCTGGTGCACCACCGTGTGCTGGTGCACATATATATTATCATCATTGTCATTTAACATCTGCCTTCCATGCTGGCATGGGTTGGATGGTAGCCGGAAGGCTGCACCAGGCTTCAATCTGATTTGGCAATGTTTCTACAGCTGGATGCCCTTCCTAATGCCATCCATTCTGAGAGTGTAGTGGGTGCTTTTTACGTGCCACCGGTGGTACTGGCAATGATCACATTCAAATGGTGCTTGTTTACATGCCACCAGCATGGGTACCAATCAGGCGGTACTGTCATCGGCCACGACAACAACTTCATTTGCCTCAACATGTCTTCGCAAGCACAGTTTGTTGCCCAATGATTGAAGGGTACTCTTAAATGGGTTGGTTATACAGCACTGGCATAGGCCACTGTTACGGTCCCACTTGGCTTGCTGGGTCTTCTCAAGCACACCATATTTCCAAAGGTCTTGGTCATTTGTCATCGCCTTGGTGACACCGAATATTTGAAGGTTGTGCTTCACCACCTTATCCCAGGTCTTCCTACCTCTTCCACAGGTTCCCTCTACTGCTAGGGTGTGACACTTTTTCACACGGCTGCCCTCATCCATATGCAACAGATGACCATACCAGCACAGTCATCTCTTTTGCATATCACATTTGATGCTTCTTATGTCCAACTTTTCTCTCAGGGCGCTTACACTGTCATGTATGCACACTGACATTACACATCCAGCAGAGCATACTAGCTTCATTCCTTGCAAGCTTACACGTACCCTCAGCAGTCATGGCCCATGTTTCACTGCCATGTAGCATGGCTTTTCACACACATGCATAATACAGTCTACCTTTTACTCTGAGCAAGTATATATATATATATATATATATATATATATATATATATATCATCATCATCATCATCGTTTAACGTCCGCTTTCCATGCTAGCATGGGTTGGACGATTTGACTGAGGACTGGTGAAACCGGATGGCAACACCAGGCTCCAGTCTGATTTGGCAGAGTTTCTACAGCTGGATGCCCTTCCTAACGCCAGCTGTATATATATATATATATATATATATATATACATATATATATATATATATATGAGCCTGGCATGGCTCAAGAAAGAAACAATTATTTTCATTTTATATATATATAGTCTGTTAAAGTCTGTCATACCGGCCATGACGAAGGGAAATAGCCCTGAAACTCGAGTCGCCTTTATATATTTATATTTATATATTTGATCCTTTATATTGAACACTCAATATTTCATCTACATTCAATACTTTCTTTCATGGTGCCATCCATTTTTATTTTATTTTATTTTATATTATATATTGTATATTCCATATTCTATACCCCACATTGGTTCTGCAGGAATATAAATAAAACATAAAAAACAGACAGTGTTGGAACTCTTTTAAACAAAATAATATATTCCTCTATACACAATCATACAAAAAAACCCACCTTTTTTGTATTTATTTTTACTCGCATATATATATATATATATATATATATATATATATATAAATATATATATATTAAAGTTAGATAAGGCCAGTTTATGGGATTACCTTAGGTTTCCCGTCCATAAAGGGTTTAGCTTTATGGCGTATCATCAGACCCCAAAACCTGTTGGCTAATATATATATATATATATATATATATATATATATATATATATATATATATATATATATATATCATAATACACACACACGTGCGTGCACACATATACATACATACAAGGGGGTGCTGAAAAGTACCTGGCTGTACGGGTATCATGAAAGATCTGTTTGGAAGTCCAACCTTCAGAGTTCTTTTAGCGGGTTTAGAAAAACTGAAGGACCACTGCAATAAATGTGTGAATCTGAGATGGGAATATGTTGAATAAAATCATAATTAACTGATCCTCCTGCATTTTCTTTTACCCAAAGCCAGGAACTTCTCAGCAACCCCTCATGTGTGTTTATGCACACACACACACACACACACACACACAGATATATATAATTTCCATCATTATTTTTATGCTTGCCTTTTCCATGTCAGCGGGGTTTTCTATACAGTATACTTGTAAAGGCAGGTAAGTTCAATGTCTGTTTAGCATAATGCCAGTAATGGAATACACGCTCACAGCTCTTGCACTATGAAATTTGATACCTTTTCCATCTCATGACTGCTATTCCTCAATATATATATATATATATATATATATATAATTAATATAGACAGCAATATGTTAGCGAAAATGAAAATTATAATTGTCACTAAATATATTTATATACTGACAGGTCAGTATATAAGTATACAATTATGTGCTTTGATTGCAGCATGAGAGCATTTTAGCTCTTATTTCTAGCAATGTAGGAGTTCCAACACCCTAGTCATATATATATATATATATATAGAGAGAGAGAGAGAGAGAGAGATAGATAGATATAGTATAGATATATATATATATATAACTCAAAAAGAACTTTTTCTAACAATAACTTTCTAAATATCATATTCTGTTCCAGGTGTGTTGGTGAATCAGATAAGGCTGTCCCATTTTCTATATTTATCTTCACTTCAACACTTATAGGTAAGATTTCAAGTTTTAGAGTTATGATTTTAATTCCATCCATATGTTTTCTCTATAAAAACAATATCAAGCAGAGTAAACTTTCTAATAAATAAGACACGACTTCAACAAAAAGTAAATATGTCTTCAATCTCTTCATTATAAAAAAATCACAAATATTATATTTCAGTGTTGTGTAGCAAGTAACTTGATCTGACTTCATGTGTGGGAACTGAAGGAACAACATCTGAGAGTCATTCTAGCCATTTAATAACACCTAGAATTATTTTAGATTAATATTGAATTATTTCAGGAGACACGACTGTAACCTGGTCTTTGGCACAGTTCCAAAATAATTTGAAATTTAATAGTTTTATGTGTTATTAAATTGACCCTGGCACTTATTTTTTTAAAGTCTGGTTTTGCCAAACTGCTGAGATACAGGAACATAAACAAACCAATATCAGTTGTCAGCTGGTGGTGGGAGGGTACACACTCATGTGATAGGCTTCCACACAGTTTCTCTACCAAACTCTTCCCAACCACATGGTTCCTGGTTCAGTCCCACTGTGTGGCACCTTGGGCAAGTGTCTTCCACTATAGCCTTGGGCTGACCAAAGTGTGGATTTGATAGGTGGAAACTGTAAGAAGCCTGTCATATATATATATATGTGAGGATGAGTCAAAAAGTAATGCAATTTTGTTTAGGACAGGTATAATTACCAACAGCTGGTCCTCCATGGATCACATCCCTACTTCTCAACATAGTCACCGTTTCTCTCAATAGCAATGTTCCACCTTTGAATGAGAGCATGTATCCCTGTCCCATAAAATTCTGTTGACTGTTCTTTGAGCCACTTCTTCACTACAGTTTTCACTTCCTCATTACTGGACTATCATCTCCTCAGCCCCATGAAAGAGGGTTTGAGAGTGACGAGGAAGTGAAAACTGTAGTGAAGAAGTGGCTCAAAGAACAGTCAACAGAATTTTATGGAGCAGGGATACATGCTCTCATTCGAAAGTGGAACATTGCTATTGAGAGAAATGGTGACTATGTTGAGAAGTAGGGATGTGATCCATGGAGGACCAGCTGTTGGTAATTATACCTGTCCTAAACAAAATTGCATTACTTTTTGACTCACCCTCGTATATATAAGTATGTATGTATGTTTGTGTGTCTATGTCTGACCCCCAACGTTGGTCAACAACCGAATTTGGTGTTTTTACGTCCCCATAACGTAGCGGTTCAGTAAAAAAGACCGATAGAATAAGTACTAGGCTTACAAAGAATAAATTCCAGGGTCAATTCGTTCCACTAAAGGCAGTGCTCCAGCATGGCTGCAGTCAAATGACTGAAACAAGTAAAACAATAAAAGAATTATCTGGGCCAAAATTTTTGTTGTACTATCTGCAACCTGATCACTGACACAGTTCCATCATAATTGGTCTGAGACAAGGGTGTTATAAGCCTCAGAGTTTTAAATAAAAGATTTTTTTCTCTCGTTTGTGGAACTTTCAAAACTAACATTTAAGCTTTATCATTTCAGGATGGATTCCTGCACCGCCACTATTTGGTATGCTGGTAGACAACACCTGTATTAAATGGGGTCTCCTACCTTGTCGAGACACTGGTGCCTGCATGATGTATAACTTAAATGAATTTAGACTCAGATTTTTTATTCTCTTAACTATCATACAAATAGTATCATTTTTATTCCTTGTTGTTGCAACAATAGTTGGTCACAAATCTAAAAGATACATTTCTTTAACAGTGAGCACTAAAACTGAAACAGCAGAAGATAACATTCTATAGAAATTTCACATTTCATTAAATGTCAGATATAATGAAAACAGTAATAAAAAAATATTTGGAAGTTGGAGAATGGTAGAAAAATTACCAGAATTAAAAAAAAAAAAAAGTACTGAGGTTGATTTGTTCAACTAAAAAAAAAAAAAAAAACATTCTTTAAGGCAGTGCCCCAGGATGGTCACAGTCTAATGTCTGAAACAAACGATTAAAGAAGTTCATCTCTGAGCAAGAATTTTAATTTATTTTGCTCCGTTTCATAAAATTTTAAATATTTAAAAATAAAATTGGAAATACATTTTTTATGTAATATTAATAACATTTGTTCCAAGAATTGCATCAAGCTTATCTGGGAAATGAACTCAGGACCTTTTGCACCCCAAGTGAGAATTATACCCTTAGACCAATAGAAAGTTGTTACCATACTTTTTGTGTCAGCCCCTCTGATAAGCACCAGTTTGGATTTCCCCCTAACTCGTGAGTGAAACCAATTGGTAAAATCAGCTGAAACAGATCTTTCTTTTTCTATCTTTTGTGCCCTTTTAAAGCCTAGCCAGGCTCATGGGCCCAGTTTCCTGGTTTCAATGGCGTATGTGTTTCCCAGCTGGATGGGACGCCAGTTCATTGCAGCGTTACTCATTTTTGCCAGCTGAGTGGACTGGAGCAATGTGAAATGAAGTGTTTTGCTCAAGAACACAACATGTCGCCTGGTCCGGGAATCGAAACCACAATCTTACGATCATGATGCTGACACCCTAACCACTAAGCCACACACCTTCATGAAACAGATCTATAATACCCTAATATTGTATAAATATTAATATCAATTTCAAATTTTAGCACAAGACCAGCAATCCCAGGGTAGTAGGTAAGTCAATTATATCAAACCCCAGTGTGTTACTGGTATTATTTTATCGACCCTGAAAGATGAAAGGCAAAGTTGACCTCAGCAGAATTTGAACATAACATAAAGATGGATGAAATACCACTAAGTATTTCACGCCAGTTCACTATCTTGTATAAATATTAATATCAATAGCATAAATTATTAACCATCATGCCAACAACCACCTTGAACACCTTTTTGAGCTCCATGTGTCAAACACACATGGGCATACCTACAAAGCCAGAAAACAGCACAGCTCCCATGACTTTCAGAAACATTTTTCCACACTCAGAGTTGCTGAAGCATGGAACAAAGTACCTGCATCAGGTGTTAGTTGCTGAGACATTGCATCCTTTAAAACCTCCAAGCGTCCTGAAATTTGCCAACACTATACCTGATATCCCCATCTCCTTGCACATGCACACATGTATATCATAACTCATACACTGTTCACTTTCCTGACTTTTGCACATAATTCTATGTACTGTACATGCACCTTTGATGAGTTGTAGTGCACCTGAGCACCATACACAATAATTTTATTATTATTATTATTATTATTATCAATAACATAAATTTATTACTTTAGACATGATATACTTAATGAAGTAACTGAAGTTGCTGAATGTTTGGGAAATGAACAATAAAGAGCAGAGCAACCAGAAATATATAAAATACTTTCCGGTCATAATCATAAGTCTGTATTTATGTGCCAATGGACAAAGAAAAAAAATCAATACTTCTTTCTTTAGAAGAGAAAAACATATTGCCAAAGATGGATTGATAATATAATCATTAATTAGTCACTTCCCACAACAGATATATCTATATCTTTATCTCTTGTCCATTTATTTATTCATCTATTTTGTCTGAAATTGGTTGCAAGTAAACATCCAGCATCTCCTCCTTGATACTTTCAGTCATTTGATGATTTACTTTCTGTTACTGATGCAGAAGAAATCCTATTTCTGATACTTGTGGTCTGCTTCTGACAAGGTACTTAACTCTGCATAACGTTGTTAAACTAGTTATCTGGACTAAGTACATTTTTAGAAAATATTCTTAGGCTTCATGCCTTCTTTTATGAAATGAAATAAAAACTACTCCAGTGTCCTTCCTCAGAACATTGTGTAGATGTTTCCTTCATCTACAGGATAATCAAGAGCCATCTGTGATGTGATGGCATAAGGTTTATGCCACTGTGGTTGTTGTTGTTGTTGGCACTCCATCGCATACGACGTCGAGGGTTCCAGTTGACCTGATCAACAGAACAGCCTGCTCATGAAATTAATGTGCAAGTGGCTGAGCACTCCACAGACACGTGTACCCTTAACGTAGTTCTCGGGGATATTCAGCGTGACGCAGTGTGACAAGGCTGACCTTTTGAATTACAGGCACAACAGAAACAGGAAGTAAGAGTGAGAGAAAGTTGTGGTGAAAGAGTACAGCAGGGTTCGCCACCATCCCCTGCCGGAGCCTTGTGGAGCTTTAGGTGTTTTCGCTCAATAAACATTCACAACACCCGGTCTGGGAATCGAAACCGCGATCCTATGACCGCGAGTCCGCTGCCCCAACCACTGGGCCACTTTGGTAGCAGCAGCACTAAAAGAGAGCAATAAGACACAGCTCAATGACAGGCAAATGAATTATGAATGTTCTTCCATGAAGATTTACTTATTACATATAAATCTTCTTTTTTAATGCATTATCGAATGGGAAAGTGGGTGCATCTTCCATATCTTTGAACAACACTCTAACACAGAGGAGGAATTCTGAAAAACAATCAGCACCATTATTGTGACACCATTTATACATGAATGTGACAATAACTAAATCATACAAAAATACAGAAAAATTAAATAAAACAACCAAAACTGATAAAAAAGACTTTTTTTTATTTCAAGTGTTAATTTCATGCAAAAATATAAATATTAGAAATATAAATATAAAATTTTCGTAGATCGTTGACAGTTTAAAAATTAACGGAAAGTTATAATTAACTTAGAAAGAAATACAAAACATATTTGGTTGATTAGCTGGAATTCTCATAAGATACAAACAAATAAATTTGTTATGGAAAAAAAAGTCACTAAAATATTACCATTTACTGCAAATCGTTTATTTTTGTCCTGCAAGAGTTGATATATTTTATTTGAAGCAAAAAATGATAGTTTTTGTAGACTTGCATTTTTTCCCCAAGAAATTTGCACAACACCAAGATTGGAAACGTATTATGTTTACTCATGAATAAGCCTCACTGTTTTATAGTTGATTTTAAACGAAAAAACTAGAGTTCGACTTATATGTGTGGCAAAATTAAAACTATGAAGGGAAAAGAATTTTGTACCAAGGTTTAATACTAAATTAGGGGTACAACTTAAACAGAAGTAAATTCGGTATGTCAATCAGGATTTCAATGTAAAGAATATGTAAAAATAAAGAAGCTCAAATGATAGATTAATTGTTATAATTATTCTAATATATGTGAGGGGCTGTAGAGTGTAAGCAAGTTCTCTGTGTTGGGTCAGGTTTCATTCCCAATCAAGATATTTTACTTCACTTAGTCCCCAATATTTATGATTTATGGCTGGAGTCAATCACTCCGTAACTGATGGCGGCTGACATGTTGATTTTTTTTCCTTTGACATAATACATGAATACAAAATCTATAGGTGTAGGAGTGGCTGTGTGGTAAGTAGCCTCCTTACGAACCACATGGTTCCAGGTTTAGTCCCATTGCATGGCACCTTGGGCAAGTGTCTTCTTCTATAGCCTCGGCCCGACCAAAGCCTTGTGAGTGGATTTGGCAGACGGAAACTGAAAGAAGCCCGTCGCATATATGTATATACATATGTATGTGTGTGTGTGTGGTGTGTATATATGTTTGCGTGTCTGTATTTGTCCCCCCCCCAACATTGCTTGACAGCTGATGCTGGTGTGTTTATGTCCCCGTAACTTAGCGGTTCAGCAAAAGAGACCGATAGAATAAGTTCTAGGCTTACAAAGAATAAGTCCTGGGGTCGATTTGCTCGACTAAAAAGGCGGTGCTCCAGCATGGCCACAGTCAAATGACTGAAACAGGTAAAAGAGTAATGACTAGATGGTACATTAATTCTTGTTAATTTGCTTTAATACATAAAGTAATTGCAATTTCAAACATGAAAGTTCACTATTAACTTTTTAAAATTGATAGTGAAGTGGAAAATAATAGGAAAATGATAACTGGATATTAAAATCTTGCTTAAATTTGAGGAGAGCTTCTAAACAGTCACTGGGCTTGCTAGAAGTAATAGCTACATTTTCAAATCACACCCTACTGTCTTAAATAAACAAAGGCACATTGGACAGTGTAGTCTATGATATATACAAATAGTTGGGATGGTCATGGCTGGAATATTTTTTGATCATAGACCTACTCAATCAGAGCAGACTTTAGGGCTTAACAACATCAACAGAAAATAAATTAAACCAGAGATTGCAAAAAAAAAAGAGAAAAAAAAAAGAGAAAAAAAAAGAGAGTCAGGTTACTATATTTAAGACAAAGTTTAACCCCTTTTGTTACTATATTTCTAATGAAATACGCTGCCATTGTTACAATTAATTTTGAAAATAATGAAGAATTTAGCAGAATAACTTTGGTATTAAGCTGATGTTTAGAATATAAATTAACATGAAACACTGATGGAACATTTTAATTTAGATCACTTTAAGACAGTAAAGTTTATGTCATACAACATGAAGCAGTTCTGGGAGGTTAATATTAAGAGGCTTAAAGAATGACATAAAGTGGGGGATGTGAACATATGTTTTTGAAGATGTCCATATTTTTTATGAAATAGAAACTATTTTCTTTCTCTATTTGTATTCCAAGCTTCTGCAATAACAATTATTATGTTTTATTTAGGAAAATTACTATTTTTGTAAGGAGTAAAGTAACTAATCTTGGTCGGTTACTAATACTTTTATTGTCCTTCTAAAGTATAAAATAAAAATTTAAAAAACTGGAAATTAAATAACGGTGAATTAATTAATGGTTATCAGCTAAAGCAAGTGATAATTTTCTATTGGAATTACTGAAAATATCATACACAAATGTAATGGAATAATAGTAGAATATTGTTGAGTGGTGATAAGGTTTTATCATATTCAGGCTGGGATACAGACTGATTTACTAATAGAGCCATTTCACCTCATCCACTCATTCTTGCCAGAGTTAACAGACTGAGATCAATACACCCATATTAATTCACTCCAATATATAAAGTAATTGTAATTTCAAAATGGAAAGTTTACCATTATCTTCAGTAGAATTCTTAGTGAATCAGAAAATTACAGAAAATTATAATTGGATATCAATATTTTCCTTAAATTTGAAGGGAGCAACTAGACAGTCTCTGGACCTGCTAGAAATAATAGCCACATCTTCAAATGACACCTTATTATCTAAAATAAATAGTGTAGTCTATGATACATATATATATATATATATACAAATATGACCCAACAGTTCATTAAGAGTTACTAAATATTTTCATTCAATCACAAGAGGCTTCTAACAAAAATTAAAATTTCTCCAATACAATTTTAAATATGAATTTCATTAACAGCTTTGACTGAGACATTAGGTTTCTTTTGCCATTATGCTTGTTTAAATTCACTATTATTGTTAATATTTAATTAAAACTATAATTGTAATATTTCACACCTAATTAATTACAGTATATAATTTTGAATCTTCATATGGTCAGTAGCTTTACCTTTGATCCTACTGAGGTTAATAAAATAAGTACCAGTAAGATATCAGGGTTGATATAATTGACAGTAACGCTCCACCCAAATTTGAGGCCTTGCAGCTATTTTAGAAATCAATATTTTATATTCCAATAAAAGTAAACAAAATCTATTTCTATCTTTAAAAAAATCTAAGATTTTGATATGTATTAAAGGATAATGATGATTAACAAGCTAATAATATACAGTAACTTAGTCGCTTATCATATTCAGAACAACAGTAACTTAGTAATTTCATTCACATCAAGGAAGTTTCACTCACTCCAATACTTGACTGGTATCATGTTTCATCAAATTTGGAAAAGTAAAAAGCATAGTTGATCTTGGTAGTGTTTAAACTTGGAATATAAAGGCCCATAATTAAATACTGCAGCCATTTTGTTCAAAGCATTACCAATCCTGCCAATCTAAAGTGTTGAAGTTATTTAATTTTGTCTGTATGAACTAATTAACAAATAAGGAGTTACCTAGATCAGCATGGTCTAGGTAACTCATGCTGAAATTGAGTTTATTGAATAACTGAAATTTAAATAATATTATGGGGGATTATTCAATTATTTACAAAATATTAGACTGAAATAAGTAGTGAGATTGATATAACCAACTAAAAGCACTGAAAGTGGTGCTGTAGTATGGCCACAGTTCAATGAGAGAAACCAGTAAAAGAATATTGGAAAACGTTTTTAAATAGTTTTAGTTAATTGCCTTTTGTTAATATCTTGACATGAATATGAAATATATATGAAAGGTGGTGAACTGGCTGAATCATTAGCATGCCAAGCAAAATGCTTAGCAACATTTCGTCTGAATTCAAACTCTGCTGAGGTAAACTTTGCCTTTCATCCTGTCATGTCATTCTATTGCGAAATCTTACATTATCCTAGATTTCTTAATGCTATCACAGATGCTCTGTCATGTAACTTTTGCAAAGCTTCTTTGCAGAGTAACAGGAAAATGAAAAGGAAAGAAGAAAAAAAAACAGAAAGGTTTATAAAAACTGACCCGCAACTGATTTTCAACAGAGGCAATGGAACTGTATCAGTGACTGGGTTGCAGAAGGGAGATGTTACTTACTTGACAAGGGATTTGACCAAGAGATACAGTGAATAGTTTATCAGTGACCAGGTCACAGATGTAGAATAAAATACTTTCAATAAAATACTTAAAAAGTAAAAGAAAAATATAAATAATACTATATTCTTTTACTGATTCCAATCACTAGACTGCAGCTACACCAAGACAGCACTTTTAAAAGTATTTAGTCATAATATCAGCTCTAGTATTTAGTTTAAAACTCATTATATTGATCTCTTTATAGCTGAATTTGCATGATTTATGGGCCTTAAGAGAATTGCTTCCCTTTAGTGGTCTTCACTATACAAGGTCTTTACACCGGTATACACAAATATACAAGCAAATTTTACTCACAAAACATTGGTTTATCTCAGTGGTTCCCAACCTGGGGTCCGCAAAGTTAGTACTGGGGGTCCGTGAACTAAATTCAAAATTTCATATACCTATATATACATAAGGATAAGCATATTAAAAGGGGTCCATGGGAAAAGTCATTTAAATAAAAGGGTTGGGAATCACTTTGAAAAGGTTGGGAACTACTGGTTCATATCTAAAGTTTATTGCCTTCACAGTGTTTACCGTTTTACAAAATTAAATTAGAAAATTGGACAAAACAGAGAACACAATTTTTTTAAATTAAAAAGAAAAAGAAAAACAATTCACCACTTTGGGTTGAAAAGTTGGGGGCGCTGGGAAACCTGTCAAATGGATATTGAGGCATAGCAACATGCTTGCAGCGTTGCCACGGGTGATAGCGAGGCTGATGCACTTGAACAGCCAAGCGCCTTCAATAAGGCCCACCAGTTACCTCTGCTAGGCGAGTTGCCAGTGAAAACAGGAATCTCGCAGTTAGTGGTCCGAGCCCATCAAACGTCTCGGACGCCACAGGATGGAAAATGTAGTTGGGCGACAGATCACGGTATTTCAGGATTTTGTTTCACTCGGCCACAGAAGCTGTGGATTTTGCCCCAGGACACTGGTTTTGAGGTGATACACAAGATCAAACTTTGAAGTACATTATGAGCTTTTTAAATGGTTATCACAATATAAAATATTCTATCTTTTACTTTTAAAGAATGAAATGCTTTTTAAATCTAGGAAGTACCTCCATAATCAATGCATTCTAGAATAATCTGGTTTTAAAAATTGAGTGGGGGGGGGGGGCATTTAATATCAAAGAATAATCAAGGTCTGTGTTTGTTGAATATCTGTTAATTATGTACATATAACTGGTAAAGTTGGCAGGACCAATGAAGCAGATTCTTACAGCTGACTGATTTGTCTAGGAAGTGTAACTATAAAATAGCCTCCTGAATGTAAAGCTTAGTGCTTCTAGTCAATGTCTTACAACTGACATGAAACACTAAACATTGGGTTGTCAGATAAATGCTTTTGTTCTTTCCATTTATTTTAATCTTTTTTTCAATGTCATTCGAATTAACACGAAAAAAAATTCTATCATAGTGTTTTATGTTTTTTTTTTTTGTAGCCCTTCTCTTCCTCTACAACTTTCATTTACCATTTTTGAAATTTGAATAAATTTTACTGCTTTTCAGACATATGACAATGAAGAGCCAAGTATAATAAAAATAAGGATAAAGAAATTAACAAATTTATCTATATTCACTCGGCCGCAGAAGCTGTGGATCTTGTCCTAGGGCACTGGCTTGAGGTGATACACAACAAGATCAAACTTTGAACTACATGGTCTTAATCACACAGTTTCTTCGCCTGATGCCTATTTATGTCCTAGAATAGCAGTATAGGAAAGAAGTTTAGTGCTCCTCTCTTACCACTAAGCATTTCACCCGGTGTGCTAATGATTCTGCCAGCTTGCTGCCTTGAGATGTCTTCATAATGATTGTAAATACAAGAGATAGAGCAATGAAATAGTAAATACTCAAAAGAAGAATTTGGTTACAAAAAAAAACAAAAACTTGAAAAGCAACACATGCACACATAAATTGATAACTTTTTCATTAAGCCAATATTAACATAGCTAAATCTTCCTAAACATCATCAGTTACTGTTTCATCTGTTTCAAAGATTTATAGCAATTTACAAACACAATTTATAAAGTAGAACAATTTCATCATTGGAATATAAATATTATGGAAAGCAAATTCTACAAGATTGGAGAAACTAATAACAGGAACTTCATTTGTGGCAAAAACAATAGGTAAGTATAATCAATGGAAACAGGTGAGGGTTGGTAACAAGACGGGCATCTCGCCATAGAAAATCTGCTTCAATGCATTTCATATGACCAATGCAAGTATGGAAAAGTAGACGTGATGATGATGATGCACAAGGAGTGTAAATTTGTAATGAATTGGTATAGCAAAAAAAAAAAAAAGTGATCCCAGAACATTACTAGTACTATTTTATCAACCTTGGAAGGATAAAAGATAAAATAAGACCCCAGCTGGATTGAATTAAATAACACATGTTCAACGGTATTTCTTCCATCCAATAACCCTGGAATGATAACCATTAAATTAAAACAATATATTTGGTTTAATAGAAATATTGTTTGCTGGACTACTAATTCTAAACCGTAAGTTTGAGACGACTCATAATTTGGTCAGTTTCTTCAGAAAAATATCGATACTTTATCTTGAAATGATAAAAAATTGTCAAGTCAGCTTTGTGAGAGATGTTTGGGACAGGCATATAAGAACCATATTCTGACACAATACCTCTCTGCTCCCCTCACATCATTTTTTTTTTTTTCATTCGCAATTTTCGGTTGTTTTACAAAAGATCGCATAGTTTTTGCTTCACGATTTTCAATTGAACTTGCATTTGAATTAAGTTCGTCTTTCAGATGTTTAAGGATCACTAGCAGTAAAACTGTCATGGATATATATTACTGTCAATACCAGTAATACCGAATCAGGCTCCTTTGTGTATACCTGAAAATTACAATACCTAAAGACTCACTGAATGCAAGAAGCTGTATTCAGCTCATTACAAATACATACACAATTATACGTACTAATTGTGTTTTCTGAATTTCGGTGTTTCGTTCTTAAACAGCGATGGGCTTTCAAGTAATTACTATCTTTAATTGACTTTTATAGGTATAACTTATCAAATGTGATTTAGGGTAGAAGGGATATTGATCTCCAAATAATTTGATTAATTCACTTTCATTTTAATGGCTATGGCACAAAGAAGTGAAAAGTTGTTTTAATAGGACCGATGAAGAAAAGGGATTCATTTTCTCAAGGAGGTTTGTGATATTTAAAAAAAAAGGTAACAACCAAATAAAATAATTTGATGGACATAAGTTTCCCACCTAAAAGAAACATCAAAAAATGGAAGTTAATTTCAGTTGGTTACGTTAAACTCGTCGTTCACAACACACGCACTCAAGATATTGATGTAAAAATTATTTAAAAAGTTGGTATCAGGCACCATGCATAAATAGGCAGCATTTTGGTTTACAAAGGTTTCAGATCAACAGAAGATAGATATTTTGGACAAACTGTGAATAAATTATAGAATACATTATTTTTATTCATTTATGACGACGAAAACGTTGTTTGACATTTGGTATATCTTTGACATTTCGAAGACGGTGGGGGTGATGAAGAACACATCCAACTTACTAATATTCCATTTCTATAGACAACGTTTTAACATTGATGAACGAGCAGCTACCAGTATTTTAAAGGCTTCTTCACTACCAGGGGCAATGTTTTTATCGGGATGAAGAAGTACGGCTAATCGGCGATAAGCTTTGTTGATATCTTCTTTTACTGCATTCGGATGCACACCGAGTTGTTCATGGTCATATTTAGCATTCTTTAAACGATGTATCAAGTCCACTTGATCTTTTGTGAAACCCAATTGGGTATCCAAAGGAATTTTAGTACCTCCATTCTCAATAGTGGCAACTATATCTCCTAAAAGAGTATTGAACATTTCAATAATGCCTTCTCCGGTTTGTGCAGAAGTTTCAAAATAATGAAAGCCGTGAGAGTCGGCCCATAAACGTCCTTCTAACTCATTTACAACTCGTCTTTTATCAACTTTGTTTCCACATACGCATACAACCATATTGTTCACATCTTTCGTATTGGTCATTTCATTCTTCATTTCTATTAGCCATTGATCAAGGCACTCAAATGTACACCTTCTAGACAAATCAAACACTAATAATGCTCCCTGAGCATCTCTATAAAATTCGTTGCGCACTTCATAAAACATCGGATGCCCTGCCATATCAAATATATTCAAGCGAACATCCCGATTTTTAATTTGCACTTTAGTCACACCATAATCAATTCCGATCGTCGTTAAATATTTATGTACGAACCTTCTTTCACAATAACGTTTTACTACACAACTTTTACCAACTTCTGTCTCTCCCATCGTAATAAGTTTAATCCGAAGCCTAGAAGGCTTATTATGCGATGTATTCTCCATGATATTCAATTAAATAAGAAGCCAAAAAAAAAAGCCGACTACAGATTGTAATATAAATATAACATTTCAAAAATAGACGAGTAAAATAAAATAAAATTTAGCACTTTCAAAGATTGGAGTTGTAATAGCTGATATTTCCAATAAATTGTGATAACAGAAAACGATAAATACCGTTTGGCAGAGTTGTATTGGTGATGCCAAATGCTTGCATTACGATACACTAGCGAGGAATAACTTGAAAAAGTTAGCTTCCATGGTGATAGTAGTAGCAACAATTGACAATAATAGAGATCAAAAAGACCCGTAGGAAACTGTTATTTAACATGTATATCTTTTGATTCTTCCGTTGTTGTGTCATTTTCCATTATGACAATGTTTTAAAATGAATAGATAGGAAAGAATTGGTATCGACCAAAAAAAAGTTCGGTTTTGCTTAAAATGTTTGAATCGGTAGTGTGAGTCGCTACGGTGACGTAACTAAACAAACTGAATTATCCCTCTGTATCAGCCTCTACTTGATCACCAGATCTGCTAGAAATAGCAGTCATAGCTCTCTCAAATTATACCCTATCGTCTTTTTTTTTTTTCTTTCAATAAACGATCACAATGAAAAATTTTAATGGTTAATTATATATATGCAAAAAAAAAATCGTGATTGGTACGGCTGAATACCTTTGATTATAGGGCTCCTGGAAAGAGCTGACCTAGGGCTAAACAACAACACCTGAGTTATCTACCCTGCCTCCTTACCAAGAACTCTCACGTTAATGGATCAGTGTACCTTTAAAAGCTATGTGGTAAAACATCCTTAATTAGATTGCCTTCATTTATATTTAGTAGCGTATGTCAGTTTTATTTAGCACTAAAAATTGAAACCACAGGAAGTATAAGCAATAAAATACTATAACAATTTATTATTGAGTATCTATTGATTAAATAAAGTTATTATTTAACTCCAGGTCAACTTTGATTGTAAACCCATGATTAAAGCCCTGGTCATCCCATCTTTTTGGTATCCAAATCTACTGTGACCAACATGTACTTTTTTTTTACTGTAGGCTGTGATTTTAGTGATTATTTGGCTGCTATTTTTAGTAAGTCAGACAACCACAGGTTTCCTCCGTAATTTTAAGACACGTCATTGCCTGAAAGGTTGTGAAGAGTTGAAACTTTAGGTTACCGTTTCTGTTGAAAATCTCGTTCTGATTTTGATTTTTTGATTTTCTTTTTCCACATTTAACTAGTCACCAAGAGGATTATTTAGCTGAGGTAAACGAAATTCTTTGGTTATGCAGCTGAACATAGAAATATCACTCTATAACAGACATCAACAACTTTAAATGGAACAACTATCGATCGAAGAGCGGCTGGTTAAGTTCAGAAACGAAAAAACCAAAACAAATCCACTTCTTGACAGTACGACCACTCTTTCTAGACGTTTTGTTGCATTTCGGAATACAGTGAGTATTTTACTAAACAGAAATCATTTAGTAAAGATTTCCGGCTTTTATTTTAATTATAAGTGTCTTGTGTTTTGTTGGAGAAGAAAGAGATGTTTTAAATTAAAAAGTATTTAAGTAAAATGATTTTTTTTCCGGTTAAAGTACATATTATTTTTATCAGGTTTTATCCTTCTTCCCATAATGACATAAACGGTTTTTGCATCACTCCTTTTATAATATATATAACCAAATATACTCCTTTTTCAATATTTGAAAACCTGCTGAAGTTGTGGTTGTGGCAATATATATATAAAGGAAAACATAAAAGGTGACACCCAAAATTTCAAGTCGCTAAAATGTATTTAACCTTAATTTCTGGCCCTTCTTTCTTTGTGTTTAATAAATTGGAAGTGATTTTTGTGTGTTTTAGCGCATTTTTTCTCCCTGTTTTGCTTTGTCAACAAAACTGAAGCTCCACTTCTATAGTTGGTGCTCTAAGTCAATCCTGCTCACAGAACTATGATTCAAAGGTATTCTAGCCGTAATCATCTTATTTAATTTATCTTCGACTGCATTATCCAACCTGCCCTTACATTGTTAACACAACGTATTGAGTTTTGAGATAGACTGCTATTCCTAGCAAGTCGAGGAACCGTGGTTTTTTGACGATATGAATTCAGGAGTAGGACTGATGTCCTCGCTGGGACTCAGGTTTGAATCCCTCTTCGTTTTCACTTCTTTTCTATCGGTTCAGCATGACTGAATCGTAGATGACTTCGCCTATGGGGTCACTGAGGAACTTCGCACAACAACGTGATGATCCTGGGCAGTGATATTTCTGAAGTAAAATCCCTTAAATTTGAACACAACAGACGACATAGGCATAGTCTACCAATCCAACAAAGTGATTGAATTGGCGATAACATTGAGCAGAGATAAACCAGCGGAAGTAAAGAATACGCACACCACCCGTTTTCGGAGTAACCCTAAACACCGGGTGTGCGTATTCTTTACCTTCGCCTTCAAACCTTTCTTGACAAACGATACCTGAAAAATGAACACTATAAAAGCAGTAACCGGTGCCATCATAAAGCCTGATTATACTGGGCTGTTTCTCGGAGCCCTTGTGAGTTCAGGGGCCTGATTCTCTGCTGTGGCTTGCTGTCAGTAAATAAATATCCCTGTCCCGTAAAATTCTGTTCTCTGAGCCACTTCTTCACTACAGTTTTCACTTCCTCGTCACTGAACTATCATCTCTTCGGCCCCATGAAAGAGGGTTTGAGAGGCAAACATTATTCCAGTGACGAGGAAGTGAAAACTGTAGTGAAGAAGTGGCTCAAAAAACAGTCAACAGAATTTTACGGGGCAAGGATACATGCTCTCATTCAAAGGTGGAACATTGCTATTGAGAGAAATGGTGACTATGTTGAGAAGTAGGTATGTGATCCACAGAGGACCAGCTTCATTTTGATGTATGATACATATTCCTGTGTTGGTAATTATACCTGTTCTAAACAAAATGGCATTACTTTTTGACTCACCCTCGTAATCTGACACTACAGATAATCATATGGACAGCTTGTGGTAGTATGACCCAGTGCAATCAGGATCAAGGTCTCAGCTATCTTCCACAAAGAACAGAATTCTCTTCAGTCCCTGACATACAACTGCAATGGGTAGATAATCTCACTTTGGGACTACCTTCCTACTAACTGGCTAGTTAAGACCCACATACAACATCAACTAAATACTGAATACAATCGAATGTTTATTTGATTAAGAAGTTTGCATCATAACCATGAGTGCTATGAGATATCTTGAGCAAGTGTTTCTTTTACTATAGCCTAAGGTCAACTCAAGTCTTGGGAGTGAAATTGGATAGAAAGAAACTGTGCTGAAGCCTATTATACTTATAAATCAAAGGTTCAATCTTGTGCTGTTATTGCTTGAGAATTATCTGAAAGATATAAATTAGTTGACTGAACAACTGAATCCCCATTGTCAAACACATCAGAGATCTATCTACTTTAAATCAGTAGAGACAGATAATTTAGTATCCAGATTAATTATTCAATAGAAAATGTACCACATTTGGAGAATTATTAAAATTACATATACTGTAATAGCTATTTGTCCATGATATAGATTCACCAAATTAGTTTTTGGCTATTTTTATTTCTTAGTAAATTCTAACCCCTTTAGGTTAATGTCTATTATTTTACATTTATTTACTGTGTCAGGCAATACTACTATTCCTAGTGCTTTTTATTCCATAGTTCTGCAAGTGTTGTTCCATGCTTTTGATCCTCATTTGCCTTTGAGGTGAGAAGACAGAATTCTAAATTAAAAATTCAATACTTATTTTCATTTCAGATCCTTCCTCCTAAACCACTTGATGAAAATAGCATGTCTACAATCCCACTGGAAGATGATGAAGAAAATATTGTATCTGAACTGAAAGCAGAACCCCCCACAAATGTAACCATCTCAAGGGCTTTGTTTATTCTCAAAATAATTCTGTGGCTAATTTTATGGGGATTCTTTGTTGAAATCGGATTTGGAGCTGTTTATTTTATTGTATCAGCTTTTATTTTTATTTACAAAAATACTAATACTGGTTCCAAAAAGAAAACTGGTCCCAGTGCATACTCAGTGTTCAATCCTGACTGTGAACGTTTAGATGGAACATTTACTGCAGAACAATTTGAAAAAGAATTGCGATATGGTTCTGGATCTGTAAAGTGAATTGTAAAATAATTAAAAAAAATCAAATATATTTTTTTAATAAAATTACTAAAAAAAAAAGACTCTCCTAGTATGTGAAAGGACGATTTACTAAAACTAATTTTTGTGGTACCAGTGGTGAAGTTTAATCACCCAAATATAGGACTATCTATATTTGAGTGATTAATCTTGGCCATCTGTAATTGGTGATCATGAACAGATAAGTCTACAACCAGCATAGATTAACTGGCAGTGGCAATGATGAGGCTTTCGTCCACCAGTGGTTTGACAAGGCCTGAAAGGAAAGGAACTAATTTTTTTTAATTACTATTTAGATTACATATGAGTGCATGAATACGAAATTTAATTTCATTTAGTATACGAAAATAATTTAAAATAAGTAATTTTTGAAATTATATTAACAAACAAATTCATGTTAGATTTATGCTTAGTTTGAAATTGTTGCTGCTATATTTGAGTAAGACAATTCTAATAGTAAGAAGGGCAAATAACTCAAACTTGGCTTGATGGGTTTTTTTTTAATACCTTCATTTTAAACTGATAACAATGAGGAATTGTAATTGAATTTAATCTTTAATGTATGCATGTTGTCAATAACCATTTTAATGGAAGCAATCAATTAGTATTTCTGATGATGATTGTCATTCTCCTTCTTTTGGATGCTATGTCCATTTAACATAGGACATAGGTAATCTTTGTTTTCTGTAACAGTTCCCCTTCCTGATGTTTAATGCCTCTTTTTTTCTCACCATTTCATCAAGCTTGATATCCATATCACCCTTCCTCTGCATCTTTTCCCTTCAATCTTTTCAGTCATTGTTAAATTCTTCTCTAGGCCCAATTTCTTCATCACATGACCAAGAAATGTCAGTTGCTTGACCCCTCTTTTATCTCACAGCGCAGTTTCCTGTTTCCTGCAGCTCATGTCATCACTTCTCCATTAAACAGACAAAATATCAAATGAAGTAATGACCCAAGCTGCAGTAAATAGGAAACCGCTTCATGAGATAAGGGCCAGGTACCTGAGATTTCTTGGTCATGTGATGAACAAAGTAGGCCTGGAGAATCTGATTGTCATATGAATGTTTGAAAAGTATAAAAATTTCAATTCTGAAATGCTAATTTTCACAAATTTCATAGTGTCCATAGCATTCTCAATATTAGTTAGGCATGGCCACATGATAAGAAGCTAGCTTCCCAACCACATGGCTCTAGGTTCAGTCCTGCTATGTGGCACCTAGGGCAAGTGTCTTCTACTATAGCCTCAGGCAAACCAAAGCCTTGTGAGTGGATTTAGTTGATGGAAACTGAAAGAAGCCTGTTGTATATAAATATATATGTGTGTGTGTTTGTCCCCTACCACTTCTTGACAACAAGTGTTAGTGTATTTAAGTCCCCATTACTTGGAGGTTCAGCAAAAGAGACCCATAGAATAAGTACCAGATTTAGCAAAAAAAGAAAAAAAGTACTGGGTCAATTCCTTTGACTAAAAATTCTTCAAGGCAGTGCTCCAGCATGGCCACAGTCTAATGACGGAAGCAAGATAAGAGATATACTTAAAGGGTTGATTACTCAAGCAAGTGTCATAAAATGGAGATAAGTTCCAAGCAAAATGGGTTCATATTTAACTTTGCTTATCTTCTATTGCAAAGGCATGAAAGTTACAACTTCCAATCTCCATCATCATCATTTAGCGTCTGTTTTTCCATGCTGGCATGGGTTGGATGGTTTGACTGAGGACAGGCAAGCCAGGAGGCTGCACCAGGCTCCAGTCTGATCTGGCAAGGTTTCTACAGCTGGATACCTTTCCTAATGCCAACTACTCTGAGGGTGTAGTGGGTGCTTTTTACGTGCCACCGGCACAGAGGCTAGTCATGTGGCACTGGCATCAACCATGCTTGTATGGTGCTTTTTACATGCCACCAGCAGTGGGGGGGGGGGGCACTAAAAGTTTTTGTGGGTATAGCTGTGTGGTTGAGATGTTCACTTTCCAGTTACATACTTCAAGTTCTGTCTCACTATGCAGAACCTTGAGCAAGCATCTTTTTAACATGTTTTCCATTGTGGCATGGATTGAACTGTTCAACATGAGCTGGCAAACCAGAGGACTGCATCGAGCTTCGGCGTTATGGATCTGTTCAGTTTTGATCACAGATTTTTCTTTAATTAAACAGTTTGAAACTTCGTATACTGGTGTAATATCTCATGCTGAACATGGTTTACTTTCAACATTTTTGACAAAATTTCATGTTTTAGAAGTTATTTCATGTTTAAAGTTGTTGAAGAAAGCTACTGCCTGTGTTGCATATTACACGCTTTTATTTTTTGGGGGTTCTCGCATTGGAGTAACCAGTAAACATCAAAGAATCAACACCAAGAAGGAAGAAATATTATTTACATATAGTTATTTGTTTGTCTGTCATGTAGTTAGAGATGCAGTAGTTGTAGTGGTAGTGACAAGTTCATTCACTGTTTGGTAGTTGATAGTGTATAAGTGGCTGTCTGCCAGTAGAGAGGAAAAGAGTAAAGAATAGATAAAGGTGGCATCGTCTTTCTTGTGGCCAAAAGCTTCTCTTTTGTGTCAGCTATGACCAAGGAGCAACACTTTCCCTTCGCTTGACATACAAATAGAGCAGAGTGGTGACATTTAGTGGAGATGACCTGGAAGTTGTTCCTCTTCGATTACTATCACAAACAGCAGTAGCTTTCTTCAACTGAATACACATTGTTGATTGGTTAAAATTATCCAAATATGACAACTTCAACATGAAATAACTTTTAAAATATGAAATTTTCTCGAAAATGTTGAAAGTAAACCGTGTTCAGTGCGAGAAATTGCACCAGCATACCAAGTTTCAAACTGTTTAGTTAAAAAAAAATAATTAAAATATCAGTGATGGATCCAGCCTGGATTATTTCCACAGCTAGATGCCTTTCTTAATGTATATGCATATGTATATGAATTGTGATTGTTGTAAATGAGTGTCACCATCATACAAGCAGTGTTCATTGTTTCCAATCATCATCATCATCATTTAACGTCCGCTTTCCATGCTAGCATGGGTTGGACGATTTGACTGAGGACTGGTGAACCGGATGGCTGCACCAGGCTCCAATCTGATCTGGCAGAGTTTCTACAGCTGGATGCTCTTCCTAACGCCAACCACTCCCTGTGAAAATATGTCTGGTCATGGGGAAATATCGGCTTGCTTGGAAACTGGTGACAAGGGAAAATTATCAACAAATTCCATCCGACCCATGTGAGAATACAAGAGAGGACATTAAAATGATGATGATGAAGTGTGTATGTTTTTATATCTCTGCTTCTCTGAAATAGTAATCTACAAAGCAATGATATTCTAATTTCTCATCAAAAATTGTCAGCTTCAACAATATATTAATTTCACCTATGCTAACATGCAATAACAAACATACAATGAATCGATGAACCTTTTTTATAAATTTGCTGTTGTGAATAACTGTGAGAGAAGTGAATTCTACCAAGCTAACTTGTTTTTAATATATTACATGAAAATCCCAAAAGTCTTCCAAACTATACCAATGACTTAATGAGGATGGTCATTATGACCATTTAAAAATAAAATAAGATTTGTGTGTATGAGTTATTATTTGTTTTCTTTTTTGTTTTGCTTTATCAGGCATGGTTATGTGGTAAAAAGTTTGTTTATCAACCACATGGTTCTGAGTTCAGTTCCACTGCTTGGTACCTTGGTTAAGTGTCTTCCACTGTAACTACTTGGATCATTGATGCCCCATTGAAAATCCTATCTTCCCTATAAAGAACACAGAGGAATGTTTTCCCAGGCCTGCAAAAGGACTTGAATTCAGAACTGCAAATTAGTAAATCAGTTGTCAACTTTGCAGTATTATTATTGTTTACAACAGCAGTATGCTACAGTTTAGTGTGAGAGGAGCTTCGTTGAAATCCAAAGTATGTGAGGAGCTTCACCAAAATTCAAATTCAGCTTACTTTCACAATGTCTACTTAATCTTCCTTTGCAAATAATAAAGTTTATTGAGTGAAATGCAATCATAAAGGTATTAAGTGGAAGGTTACACAAGTTCAAATTTCTATACTAGATTTTCTTTTAGTCAGGACTTCCCTTTCCTAAACAGTCCAGATATAAGTATATAAAAGATATACAATGTACTTTTTAATGTTACCTATTTATTTCAGTACTAACCCTCTAAACAAACATAAAAGAATATATAATAATTCATGAAGTAGTTGCATTTTTATGTGTTGTCCATGATATCTGAACAGATTTTTGTCAGAAATATTTTTAGAAACTTGGAATTTGTCCACAACTGTTCTTTCACTCAGTAATTCTTCTTGAGTACTTTCATTTCAATAACAATTGCACAATCAATCATTGAGAAAATAAACTCCTAATTTTCTTCTTAAAAAGAAAACAGAACAGCTTCAGCTGTCAATAGTTTTTTGGTTGTTATTTAATGATGATAGATACAAAGAAATGTTACAAAAATCAAATTGAAAAGATAACAAAACTCAAGGATGATGGAATAAATTGTTTCTAATGAATGAGGGAAATATACAAATGATTGGTTATTTTACAACAAATATAAACAAAGTCTTATCAAAATTAAGTTCTTTTAATTAAATATAATTATTGCTGACTGTGATTGGAAATCTGTTCTTTGATCTCGTGTAGATTGCTTAGAACTTGGTCTAATTTCTTGTCATCCATTTCAAAATGAAATACTTTAGCCTGGAAAATGAATTAAATATATTAGAATCTTGTTTTTACGTGAATGTTTTTCAAACAGATGCTGAAAATATGAAAAGTTTTTTCAAAGTAATGACAATATATACATTATGCTCCTAAAAAATACTGACAGCTGTTAGAACATCAAGAATCATAGTTCTACTTGATCAGAGCTAATAATAATACATGCCAGAAATATTCTTTCATTCTTTTCTTTTGTTCTTTTACTTGCATCAGTCATTTGACCACAGCCATATTGGAGCACCACCTTAACCCTTTCAATACCAAACCGGCTGAAACCGCCTCTGGCTCTGTAGTACAAATGTTTTCTTTTCATAAGTTTTGAATTAAATCTTCCACCAAACTTTAGTCACGATTTATGTTCTTATCCCTAACTTAATGATATCTAAGTTATTTTTACTAAATTCTTTGTTATATTTGAAATTAATTGAAAGAAACACAGAGCATCTCAAAATAAATACGGTAACGAATGGGTTAAGGGGTTTTAGTTGAACAAATCAACCCCAGGACTTATTCTTTGTAAGCCCAGTACTTATTCTATCAGTCTCTGTTACTGAACCGCTAAGTTACGGGGACTTAAACATACCAAAATTGGTTGTCAAGTGATGGTAGTGGGGGACAAACACAGATACAAACACACAAATATATACACATATATGTATGATGGGAGCTTCTTTTAGTTTCCTTCTACCAAATCCACTCAGAGACTTTAGTCTTATTTATTCTCATATTTCAATTACCAACAGCAGTTTATTCAACATAGTCTAATAATATATTGAATGACAATTTACCTTTTTACTTTCATCATCTGTGGTCTGTGAATTACTTGAAACCATTAATTCTACAATGGCTGTAGGTTTATCAATTTGTTCAATGTGTCTTGCTTGAGATTTTAAATCAATTCTCCAAGACATTTGCTTCAAACAACTGTTCCATTGTGTTTGTTGAACTTGAACGTCATGAATTTTGTTCCTTTGATTCTTCCAGAACTTACGGACAGCATTAGCTCGTTCTTCATTCATTCCACTATCAGCCTTTTTAATTTGAGATGTCAAGAAAGCTTCCAGTTGATTGAAATCCATGTCAACGGCAACCATACTCTTCATAAAAAGAATAGAAATGTATGGAAAAAAATGTAACGAAACAATATCAGAGAAAATGGCTAACATAATGGTTAACAATTAGAATTTTAGTTCTGTACCTCCTCCATAATTCTACTTTATTTCCCACATTCCATTATTACCTACATCAATGTTATAATCTTTTATTTTTTACTTGTTTCAGACATTGGGCTGCAGTCTGGTACTTATTCTACCAGTTGCTTTTTGCCAGGCTGCAAAGTTATGGGGAAATAAACAAACCAACACCAGTTGTCAAGCAGGGATGGGCACACACATACAAAGATACACACATTTATGTATGTATGTATGCATATACAGGGTGTCCACAAGGTCTGGGTACATGGAGTAAATAAAATCATAACATAAACAATTAAATATAAGAAATAATAATTTCTTAAAGTATGTGTTAATCCTCATGTACCCAGACTTTGTTGACACCCTGAATATATATATATATATATATATATATATATATATATATATCACAAAAATTTGAGAAAATTTTGCAGCTATAATAAAAGCATATTACTCTACCTTTACTATTTTTTTCTCACCTTAACATTTTTTGCTTGTGTGTGTATGTGTGTAATGTATATATAATGGGCTTCTTTCACTTTCCATCTACCGAATCCTCTTACAAGGCTTTGGTTGGCCAGAGGCTATAGTAGAAGATACCCAATGTGCCTCACAGTGGAACTGAACCCGGAACCATGTGGTTGGGAAGCAAGCTTCTTACCACACAGCCATGCCTGTGTCCCTTTTTAGTTGTTGCTTGTATGGCTCCCAAGTCAGCTCTGACTGAAAGGCCCAGTGATCAAATACATTCCAAGTCATGATCATCCCATCTCTTTATATATCTAGAACTACATTGTTCAATTTATCTTTTTTTATAAAACATGAGAGTGTTATTTCTAGCAGGTTGAGCACTTGTGTAGAGATTCTTTTTGACTTAACTCCATTTAAATGTTCTTCTGTGATATTCATACAGCATAAAAAAGGCTGGAACTACTAAGAAACAAATTACAATTTATTGTTACTCCAATATTAAAAGATTTATTTCGAAATGTATCAAATAATACATTTTATACTTAAATTAAAGGGTGATGTACTGAATGCTGTCTGTAAAATTTTTGATTTATTAAAATTTCTCTGAGTTAGAGATAGAAAACAAAAACCTAGTAGCAGCAATTGGTAGCAACTCTCAGAGAAAAGGGGAGATAATTTCAAGTATTTCAGAATAAATTTCTCAATTTACATGAAAGGCAAACAGTGATCTTTGCGGACAAGAGACGACTGTGGACATATTTCAGTCATTCTGATTTCATCAGCATAATAAAGTCTAAATATGCCTGAATTTTATATACAGAAAATAGGATTCAAATTAATTACAATTCTAAGGAGAGTTACAAAAACCTGGAAGACGCTTGTCATCTGTATGCATGTATGTACATGCGTGCCTGTATGCCCTTGTATTGACATCATATGATGGTTGTAAATGACGCTGTTTGTTTCTAGTCTCCTGTGAAAAACATGTCTGGCCATGGTGAAACTTTTCTTGGAAACAGTTGATGGTTGGCAACCAGAAGGGTTTCCATTTGTAAAAATCTACCTCAATAAACTCTATCCAGCTCATAAAAACATGAAGTGGACATTAAACAATTGATGATCATATCTACTATAATATTCTATGTGTCATAAGATGCGTTCGAGTGTACTGCTTTTAAAAACATTAAGCAGGTGCTGTATTGCAGTATGGCTATGTGGTAAGAAGCTTGCTTCCGGGTTCGGGCTGACCAAAGCATTGTGAATGGAATTGGTAGACAGAAACTGAAAGAAGCCTGTCATGTATGTGGGTGTTTGTGTATATATATATATTTGTGTGTGTGTGTGTGTGTGTTTGTCCCCACTCCATTGCTTGACAACTGATGCTGGTGTGTTTAGGTTCCCATAACTTAACAGTTTGGAAAAAAGAGACCAATAGAATAAGTGCTAGGCTTACAAAGAATAAGTTCTGGGGCCAATTTCTTTAAGGTGGTGCTCCAGCATGGCCACAGTCAAATGACTGAAACAAATAAACAAATAGATAAAAGAATGGGATGAAATCGAATACATAATCAAAATTTTTAACATAATGTAACAAGTGTGAGAGTTATGCTGTCAACAACCCTAATGAGGAAAAAAAAAACGACATTTTATAAACGTTTGAAAAAAAAATCATATTTTATGAGGAAAATGCTATCTCAAATATAATGCAACCTCCATTTTTTGCACCTAAAAATTAGTAAAAATATTTTATCCGCTCTTTATTCTTTCGTACATTTCAGCCCAAATACTGTAGACATGCTGGAGCACCACCAATGAAAAATATTGAAGGCTGCCCATGGGACAGTCTTCTTTCACTGTTGGTTTTTTTTTTTCTTGGACTAGAATATAATGTTACCTCACACTTTTGAACATATCTACAGATTGGTGAAATTTTGCAGCAATAAGTTTTTATGATACAGATCCATGGTTCTCAGCCATTTTTTTTAACTGTTGAGTGAAGTGAAATCATTGTCGTGGGCGATGCCAGTACTGTTAGACTGGCGCGTAAAAAGTACCATTCGAGTGTGGTCGATGCCAGTCCCAACAAACTGGTTCCTATGCCAGTGGCACACAAAATGCATTGTTCAAGCATGGTCGATGCCAGTGCCACCTGACTGGCCCTCATGATGGTGGCACGTAAAAAGTACCCACTACACTCTCGGAGTGGTTGGCATTAGGAAGGGCATCCAGTTGTAGAAACCTTGCCAAATCAGATTGGAGCCTGGTGCAGCCTCCTGGCTTGCCAGTCCTCAGTCAAACCGTCCAACCCATGCCAGCATGAAAGCATACATTAAACAATGATGATGATGATGGATCCTTTTGATTACTATTTTACATTACTGGACCCTCATAGCCATTCAATATTTAAAAACTAGTTTTATAGATGCGTCTTTCAAAGTACCTGTTTCCCCCCCCCCCCTCCTCCATATTCACTTATATAGTTTGAACTACGTAAAACGTTTGAGAAAGAAACTAAGCTATTTCTTACACTAATACATCTAAAGCAAAATTTTTTACGGTCTTTTAAAATATTTTGCTTGCATAGACCCCCAAAACTTACTATTTTGCTTGCATAGACCTAAAAAATCTTACGTGGATTCTCAGGGGGTCATATGGACCACGGTTGAGGACTACTGGTATAGATTGATAAAATTTAGGGAAAAAACGCTTTAAGGAGGAGTTTTGGATCATTCCTTTGGATCGTTCTGGAACTTAAACATTTTCCACTTTTTTTTTTCAGATGTATGTTTGAAGCACCAACATTATGTATTTCTGCAAAATGCCATTTAAAAATATGCATTTTAAAGAGAGTTATAAGAAAACAATGAGGGAATAGAATAATCCGAAACATCCCCTCCTTCTAATTTTAATGTTATCAAAATAATTGCAATCCACACCTTTGAAAACGATCTCTGCAAAATTTCATTAAAAAAAACATACATACAATATTTGTTATGAGGAAACAATGTCAAGGGATACTGAACTGTAGTTATACTTCCAGTGTTTTCTATCAAATTTCTCAAATTACCAAAAATGATATTAAAATTCAAAATAGAAATAAGAACATTTCAAAATGTAGAATGTTCTGCTAGTTGTTATACATACCAATGTTGATTCAAACATGCTACTTTTTTTAATTATTTTTTTATCAAAGTGAAATGATCAAAAGTTGTACGATTTCAAACATAATTTTGTAAATGGAATAAATAGAAATTTGAAGAGGATATATTTCAGTTTTCTTGATAATATTAAAATTCGAAATAAAATCTTTGAAAGACACAAAATGAGCATTCCAAACTCATACGAAGCGCCGATTACATAGGACCTCAACCATGGTATTTACCAGCGAATCCGTCGATATTAAAACAAAGGTACCGAATTACAGAAAAATACAGTTCTATATTATAAGCAGTAAGAATAGTTGTGTAGAATAACAACGTATTCTCTAGTACTCATATCAACGAAAATAGCCTTTTGCAGTTAGAGAATTCTGCAATACTTGATGATAGGTGTATTAGAAGCGAGTTTTGGCTTGCTTATCCATACCAGTGCTCATTCTCAAATCACCCATTTATTTTGAATGATAGTACTTCTACTTGGATGGCTGCTTTTTCTAGCTACTTAGCAAACTGTCTACTTTCCAGTCGAAATTGAGAGAGTAGAAGTCATGTTTGAATGAAGTAAGGGATAAATTATATTGGACAACTATCTAACAATGTGGCTACGCTAACCTACGCTAAATGATGATAAAGAAAATAATATACGATAGCAGAGGGTTACCACATTAAACAGAAAGTCATTCGAAGGGCTTTTATGTCAATAAATTTATGAATAAAAGTTTTTAGAAATTATAACTGTAATATAATTGAAGGGATATCAGCTGATTTGAAGGGGTGTGTCTTAAAGATTGTGTGTAGTTTTTACCTTTATAAGAGCTGTACATTTTGTGACAAGATGTTCAAATTCCTCATCCGATAGTTTGGGATATATTTGTTCTTTCAAGACTCCATTGCTTAATTCTTTTTCACCAAAATAGTTTCTTCTAGCTAAACCATTCAAGAGTGCCGCATAACAACGTCGTGAATCAGCCATTTTGTACCAAGTGCTTGCTGATTACCTCCCTTCATAAATTTGACCCTTTCATCTGAGCAGTGCAACATGAATATTTAAACCTGAGTGAAAAATCATCAAAGAGAATACAAATAAAGTAGAATAAATAAATAGAATAGTGCGCCCTGTCTACAGCACTTGCCTTAGCCCTGACGCTGATAACCCACGCTATTGAGTTTGGTGTATGATGAAGAGGAATCTGACCACTCACATAAAAGAAAAGTTTTTAATTGACTGAAATATTAATTGGAAAATAGTGGTTAATATAAGACTTTATAAACTTTCGAGAGAATGTGAAATAATTCTATTTCGAAAATGGTTCTCGAAGCCCAGTCTTCAAAACCGGGACGAAGACCAGCTTCCTTGTTTTCCTTGTTTTCTATAGCGAAAAAGGGAATTTTTTATTTTTAATCAATGGGTTGTAATATAGGAATGTATTAATTGATGAAAATAAAGTAGAGTATTTATTACTGAGCATTTCTATTCGACTTGATATGAAAATATCAGCTCCTCGTTCCTATGTCCCAAGTAAGTGAAAATCTTTACCTTGCCAGAAATAAACGTTTTCCAGGCTCAAACCTTGAAAGTGTTCTCCAACAAAACGCAATCATTAGGAAACAAAAGTGAGATAACAAACAGCAGAGTGTCGGCTAGACACAATAAACCGTGTAGTGTGAAGTTTTCATTATTTAAGTTTGACTAACCAAATATTTTGTGATCAAGATTTAACGTGAAATAAGGCAGCCAGCTATATATCAAATGCTAAAAGAGGAGTTAAAATGATAAGCCCCAATTACAAAGAGAGCTCTGTCGCAAGAAATATTCATTGCGAACACTATTTTCCTAAGAAGATTATCTCTTGTGAAAGTCATCAAGCACCTGTATTACTGGACGTATAACATACATTGCATGAAACTAAGAGCATTTGAGTGCCAACTAGGAAGAACTATCACTGTGATATATGCACAGAGCATTTTATTCAAAATCTACTGTCGCTATGAATTTGAACTGAAACTGATGAGAAACTAATTAAAGATATTAGTCTTGTTCCTCATTTATATTTAAACAAATTGGTAAAGTTTTCACCTTTCTCCCATAAAAACTATTGCACTTTTTGGTCATCATGAAAAGCAAATGCCTTCATTTTCATGGGGCCCTAGAAAAGAAGAAATGTCAAAATATCCATGAAATCAATTTAATTTACCAACGCACTGCCCAGATTAGCTTTTAGATATTTTTAACATCTAGCTATAATTTGTTGTAACAGGAAATTTTTCATTACTCAAACCAAATTTTTATATAGTCATGAAATATGTTGCCAATTAGGAACGATATCAATTATATGCAACGGGGCCCGGGAATAGGGGGTGCAGGTGGTGCAAGCCGCACCCCCTAGAATTTTTACGGAGTGCAGAACCAAAATTTGCAACCCTACTTATTTTTCTCAGGATTACAAAACAGTGAATAAAAAAGTGATGAGTAAAAAATAGCTTGAAAAATAGCTTGAAGTTAAGTTCCTTCCCAAAGAACAAATCACAAAAATAAATAACAGAACAAAAAAAAAAACAAGACCTTGTTTGTAAAAAATTTTGGACCTGGGTTTGCACCCCATCAGCAAATTTTGTTCCTGAGCCAGTGGCAACGAGTGCGTAATAGTATAACACTGGCTTGTCGGCTATTAACATTTCGACTGACACCATTTTAACATATAATGGTAGATTCAGTTGAAAATAGAGCTAGTCCCTCGTTGTTTGCTACAGCTGAAATAGTACTATTTCACCAACAAAATATAGAATTTCGCCGTTTCTTGTTCATCATCCAATGATTAAAGATTTTCTTTTTTCAGAACAGAAGCATGGGCTGTTAGTAGTTCGGAACTAAAAGAGGATAACTGATAAAAGAAAATCAGAAAGAATGGAGAAAAACCAAACAAAGTAATCCTGAGTTGTTTCCTTATGTATATTTATCAACTTAAATAATCCGAAATGAAATTTACTGTATTAAAAAGAAAAGAAAAAAAAAACTGCCTTCGCCCACAGGGGGACTCGAACCCACGACCCTCAGATTCCTTCTTAGAAAGAGTCTTAAAAGTCTGATGCTCTACCGACTGAGCTATGCGGGCGCAGCTGGGAAAGGAGTTTGTTTTAATATATTTAAAGCATACTAATCACCCGATTTTAAAATTATATTTTAATGTATTTTAAGTATACTAGAAATAATTTGCGAATAAATATGATTTGTATTTCGAAAGTCTCTACTGATCTTTTGGGTTATGTGAAACTTTTGTTATTTTTTGTATTTTGTTCGTTTCGGCCAGTACTTTAAGATGTTAATCGATATTTTTTTCCCTTTTAATGGGTAATATCGATGCTATTTCAGAAATTATTTGAATTTTGAAGTTCATAATTAATAAACTCTTATCAGGCAACAAATTTTAAAAAAAACATCGTATATTATAACCCTAGTAACTATTTATGTGTCGTTATAACGTTGTTTAGGCTCTATTGTGAATCGTGAGTCCCAGCCATTTAAGTTCATCGTCGAATATTTTCGTTCTTTAAATATTAAAATCTGATCGTATTATTTTTAAAGGAAGACACGATGACTACGTAAACAAAAGCAGGAAAGTCTACGTTGTCACTCTTAACGCTCTTTGATATTAATAATGGTATTCTTTCGAAAGAATACCGTAATGATAGTCATCCAAATCGTCGATTTCAGAATGGATAATTGGATTTCGAAGCTAATTGGATCGATCAAGTACGTTATTATGTATTGAAAGGATTACCGAATAAATCAAAATAGCGAATGCTTTCTTTGACAAAAATTTCCTCCACCAATCTCTTTTACAATCGGCAAAACTATCTTGCAGTAGTTGTTCCGGTTCTTAACGTTCGAATCTACATAGGCGCTGGAGTGGCAGTGTGGTAATGAAATAAAGTAGTTTGCTTATGAACCACATGGTTCTGGGTTCAGTCCCACTGCGTGGCACCTTGTGCCAGTGTCTTCTACTATAGCCTCGGGCCGACCAAAGCCTCGTGAGTGGATTTGGTAGACGGAAACTGAAAGAAGCCTGTCATATATATGTATGTGTTTGTCCCCCCCCCCCACCATCGCGTGACAACCGATGCTTGTGTGTTTACGTCCCAAAAGAGACCGATAGAATAAGTACTAGGCTTACAAAGAATAAGTCCTGGGGTCGATTAGCTCGACTAAAGGCGGTGCTCCAGCATGGCCGCAGTCAAATGACTGAAACAAGTAAAAAAGTAAAAGAGGTAACTTTGACTTTCACCTCTTCGGGTTCGATAAAATATAGTACCTGTCATATAAACGAAATCGATGGTAGTGACAGTACGCCACTGAAAGTTTTTAATGGTGTGGCACCGCTCGGTCTGAAATCGAATCTTTTACCAGATCGAACAATGCCGTCCTGTTCACAATTACTGGACAGTATTTTTATGACGTATATAATAAGGCCAATCACATAGATGCTTAGGGATTTCCGATCAATTATTTATAATTTTATTCGGTTTTTAAAGTTGAAGGAATATGTCTTTCTGTGAGGATTGTGAATTTACATTCTATGAGTGAATTTCTAAGTTCTGCAAAATTTTGTTTGGTTAATGAAAAACGCATTTGCGATATATTAGGAAATTAATTGAGATGGTAACATTAAAAAAAAACGTTGAAGAAAAAAAGGTAAATTTATAGTTTCACACCCAGCTCGATTTCGGTAGTAAATAATTTTTTTCTCCCGCGGTTTTACAATTTTTTAGACGCAACAGTTCTTTTACTAAATATCCTTCTTCGCCGTATTATTCAAAGGATCTCCGTATTTTTACAACATTTTTGTTTCGTCTATCAGTTTTCAACAGACCAAACAAATGTTTACGATATCGTGGATTACGATTTTGCAAAAAAAAAAGAAGTTTTCAAAATTTTAATTCTCCACCATTTTTTTATTTTTCATTTTTTTCCGACATTTTATTAATAATATACGTAGATTACCAGTTTGAAAACAAAAAATGTTTTTGAATTTTAACTTTTAGAAAACATCCTCCATTGCTCTCCACCCCTTACGAAACCAAATGTTTTATGTAGTGTATAAGTTCTTTTGTGCATGCGTACATTACTCCTGAAACTGCAGACGAAAATAATAAAGCCCTCGCCAGAAAGTTCGGTATGCTAGAAATAACAGCTAAATGCCTGGAAAGTATTTTTCCTCAGATTAACAACGCATTGAATTTCGATTTTTCTCAATTTTAATCTATACTCAGAATAATTATTTATCAACACAATAAAGTATGGGCAAATTATTGTTAGAAAAAAAAAATCCTTTTCATTTTACTTTAGGATTTATGAAAGATAAAAAAAAAAAACACATAACCACACGCTAAAATTCTCAAATTTGAGGGCTTTTTAATTTGGGCGATTTCTGAAGAATTTAGTAAAATCCGCAAATCTTGAGGGATTTTATTGATTTATTTATATATTTATTTATTTTATCTAAAACCAGGTTTGTAAATCCGCCCATCACGAAGACGAAAATAAAAGTTTTGTCGTAATATCAATTGTAGAACTGTAATGTTGTGCGTATGCAGGGCAAATTAAGACTTCTGATTTTTTTTTCTTTTCTAAATCTCTAGTTTGCATATCTATTTAAACTTTGATGCCAAATAACTCGTACTGAAAACTTCGTTAATTATGCAAATTAATTTATGCAAATTACGAAAATGTACTCAGTTACAATTTTATTCGTATTCTTTTGATCAACTCCTCTCTCTGTTTTTGTGTGTGCACTAAATGCGGTCAAACAATAAAACAGAGGGGTTTTACATTTCTAATCAGCCCTGCTCCCATCTTGAACTTGGGGAGACTTAAGAAGTCAGCTTATTCTTATAAATCTCTTAATGCAACGAGGTAATACATTGTAATGACAAGTTCATAGAATACCTCCCCCTCTTTGGAATAGAAATTAATTCTGGTACATCGGCGGGAAAATTCGTGATACGTCGCCACAATTGAAAAGAAATTCGGAGGTGTTATATCGCGGAAGTCGAAACAATAATTTCATTATACATGAAACTTTTAAACTTTTTTTAAACAAATTTTTAATTCTTATTACTGAAAATGGATAGTCCAAGGTTTGAGATGATGAAACTACTGTCCAAAGATTATTTTGTGCAGTATTTACAGGAGAATAAATTAATTTCACAAGATAAGAGATGTTCATGCCGTAATGAAATGTCCGTATTACCCTTCCAGCGTGCAACAGACGGCGTTACTTGGAGATGCCGCAAGTGCAAGAAAACTGTCTCAATTCGGAAGAATACATTTCTAGAAAGAAGTCAGTTGCCAGTCTTCAAAATTTTTAGCATAATATTAGATTTCATCTGCGAAATGCCAGTATCAAGCTCAATGTCCATGAACAATGTCAGCAAGTGTACGGCCATTCAATGGTATCAGTATTGCCGCGAAATATGTTCGAAAATATTAATAAGAAACAGAAAGAAATTGGGTGGCCCAAATCATGTTGTAGAAGTAAAGAAATGTTTAATGTTCAAAGACAACAATCAAGTTGAACATGTTGAACAGTCATTCTGGGTTGTTGGATTCTACGACAACACTCAGAAGATAGGATACATGCAACACATTCCAGATACAAAGGCAGAGACAGTGGAGGCGGTCATAATGGAAAATGTGGTACAAGGGTCCATTATATTTACAGATGAGTGGGCCAGTTACCGTGAACTCCAAAGACTTGGCTATATCCACAATACTGTGGACCACTCTCGGAATTTTGTGGACCCAGAGAGTGGTGCAACTACCAATCATGTGGAGGCATATTGCTCCCGAATAAAAAGTAAACTGAAATATAAATCCGGATCGAGCGGGAACATGAGATGGTTGCACGTGGAGGAGGCCGTGTACAGAGAATTCTACCACATGAAATGCGATAAATCTTGGGAAAATTATAAGACCTTTATAAATCATATTGCGGAAATTTACCCACAATGAGATTTTTGAAAAGTTTGTAAAAGATGATTCGTCTCAACATATTCCTGTGTACTTTTTCGGGTATACCTCCACATGTGTGATTCACCCACCCGCCCAACTTTGTTTCATCATAACTTTCCGAAAGTGAATAATTTTAAAGTTTGTTCGACTATGGCAGCAAGCTCCGGCAACCTCGCTTCTATGATGGGGACACTGAGGACGGAGGAGGATGCTGTGTCGTACCCACAAGAAACGGGTGTTTTACCCCAAAGAAAATTATGTAAAAGGAAGAAGCATGTTATGAATACAAAAAGACGTGGTGGGAATATGTACTGGCGATGCTCGCACCGAGAATGCATGGAGTCTGTGTCAGTGAGGAAAGACACATGGTTTGACATGTATTGATGTTTTTCTGGGGCGAAAGGTAAGGGATCTTTCTGAATTGACGGGCACCACTTTTCATTTATGTTTTATGTAGTGTTTTTGGTACCGAAACACTTTCAAACTTCGTATACTTGTATATTTTGTGTTATAGAACAGATAAAAAATTTTGTATTCGAAGTTATTTCACGTTAAAAAATTGTCTTATTTCGGATAATTTCAACCAATCACTGACGTCTATTCAGTTGAATACAGTTACTGCTGTAACGGTGTATATGGTATTAATCCCTATTCTGTCATTTCCTATGGGCTAGACTGTTCGTAAACACGTGTGTTGCTTATTTTTTCATTTTATTTTGTTCGTTGTATAATTTAATAGCTATTTGTTCATTTTTTGTTGCTTATTTTTTCATTTTATTTTGTTTACACTGTGTGTGAACACCTTAATTTTTTTCTTGTATTTAATTGTTTGTATTTTATATTATTTTATATTACTTTGTGAAAATGACTAGTCTGGACCCTCGCGGTCCAGATGGACTATATGTAATCTGAATCTTTCCCCCCCTTATTTTTTTTTTTAACGGAATCCCACGTTTTAGGCTATGGAGATTCCGATTCTACAAGAGCGGATATTACCAGGAACAACAATAATTTCTGACCTCTGGCGTTCATATAATACACTAAACACGCTAGGATATAGACATTTAACCGTGAACCATTCAATAAATTTTGTTGATCCGGTTACATTTGCCACAACAAATCACATCGAATGCCTATGGAAACATGCCAAGAACAGGAACAAAAGAGAAAAATGGGACAACCCGGAATTTACTGCAAACACATCTAATAGAATTCATGTGGCGTTACGAATTCAAGGACGAGATCTTCCAGAAGTTATTGGAACAAATTCGACACCTAGATCCATGCGTTTGAAACATTACAGAGTGTAAGTATCTACGGAGCATAAGTATCACATTTATTTTTAAACTTAACTTCAAACTTCATTTGTTTTCTATTTTGATAAATTCTCTCTGTTGAAAATTATATTTTTATATTTTAAATAATTTGCAACTTCAGGAAATATGTTTTTATATTAAATTTGTGTTTTCTAATAATTGATAGATAGATACATAGTAGATAGATATCAGTAAGTAAGTAAGCCAAAGTATCAACTCAAACCAGCAGGCAGACAGACAGACGGACACACAGATAGCTCAGCAGGCAGACAGGCAAGCAGGCTGACAGACAGCGACCACTTTCACTTCTGACAGCTAATAGCGTGATAGTGCCAAAATCTCAAATTCAAAATTTCAACCCCTCCCACTTCCCAAGCAGGCTATTTACATGCTAGAAATAACAACCAAATCAGATACACCCATCAGCCCCACCAGCGCGCGTAATTCAAAGTTGTTCACTTTGAAATCAACACGTGAAAAAATTAGTTGAAGGTTTTTCACTTTCGGATTTTCACTATGACTTCTGCATATCCCAGTGTAAATGGAATTAATCACCGCGATATTTCTAGAAAATAGTACATTGAAATGTGAACAAATTATAGATATATTATATTATTGGGTAAAAGAAGATTTAGCAAAGGGAATATCCCAAGAATGTCATATAGCAAATGTAGCCGTAACACATTGGAGAAATTTTTGCCGTGATGTATGTGCAGAATATTATGTTGCACAAAACATTAAGCTAGGAGGACCAAACCGAATTGTGGAGATAGATGAAAGTGCGTTTGTCAGAAGAAAATACAATGTTGGCCATCGGGTTAAAACGCAGTGGTTGTTTGGTGCTTTGGAAAGGGATACAAGATATTTTTTGGTGGCAGTGGAAGACAAGACCGTATATTGCCTGGTACGACTATAATTTCTGACCTCTGGCATTCGTATAATACGCTCAATCAGCTAGGATATATAGACATTTGACTGTAAATCATTCTATAAATTTTGTTGATCCAATAACATTTGCCACAATCAACCACATAGAATGCTTATGGAAGCATGTAAAGAATCGCAACAAAAGAGAAAGTGGAACAGCCTGAAGTTTACTGCAGTCGCATCTGATTGAATTCATGTGGCGTTATGAATTTAAGGACGAAATCTTCGAGAAGTTATTGGAACAAATTCGACACCTAGATCCATGCGTTTGAAACATTACAGAGTGTAAGTATCTACGGAGCATAAGTATCACATTTATTTTTAAACTTAACTTCAAACTTCATTTGTTTTCTATTTTGATAAATTCTCTCTGTTGAAAATTATATTTTTATATTTTAAATAATTTGCAATTTCAGAAAATATATTTTTATATTAAATTTGTGTTTTCTAAGAAGGTGGACGAGTGATTGATAGTTAGATAGAGATCGCTCCGGCGAGTCAGTAGCCAAAGTATCAACTCAAACCAACAGGCAAACAAATAGCTCACTAGCAGATTTTTCTACTTTCACTTCTGACAGCTAATACCATGACAGTGCCGATCTTTCTTTTCGGGCATTGGATAGAGAATCACCAGGATCATATCGGTGGGCCAGGAGTCGAAGTGGAAATTGATGAGACGGTTATTGTAAAGAGAAAATATAATCGTGGAAGACTTGTAAAAACCATCGGGCTTTTCGGTAGAATAGAACGCGAAACAAAAAAGTAATTTTTGATACCTCCTTCATCTGAGTGTGGTAAAGAGGAAAGGCGAGATTCCGTTAATTACCCCCCACATATGCCAAGGGTCCATAATATATAGTGATTCTTGGGCTGCATACAATTCTCTTGGAGATCTTGGGTATACTCACTTTCAGGTCAGCCAAAGTAAAAATTTTGTACTTTCTACAAACTCGTTGGTGCACACTCAGACAATAGAGATTGTGGGGATCAGTGAAAAGAGTAGTCATTCGTCCAGACATCTGTGCCTGTTACTAAAAACAATAACTCTCTAGATTCCAATTTATGGAAGGTATTAAACTTGCTGCCAGAAGAATGCACGTATTCTTATTGGCAGCTGCAAGTCTTTACCCTGGCCCGAGATAATTACACTATTTTTTTTTTTTTTTTTTTTTTTTTGGCTCGGGTCAAACAATATAGTTTAAAGGCCATGGACTGACGATGTGAATTTTTCGAGTTCTCTCCCCCGTTCGCAAGCGCGCCTTTTTTTTTTTTCATATTCGTTTAGAGCAAGTAGTTTTACACCTATTACACTATTTTTTTTTCTTTTTTGGGGGGCTCTGGTCAATCACTATGGTTTAAAGGCTGTGGACTGACAATGTGAATTTTCCAAGTCCTCTCCCGTTCGTGGGCACCCCTTTTTTTTTTTCCCTTCATATTTGTTTAGAGCAGTGGTTCCCAAACTTTTTAGAGACGCGACCCACTATTTATGACACAAGTTTATGGCGACCCACTTAACTCTACTGGGTAAAAACATTAATGAAAGAAACAAATTTATTTCAGATTACATTTTCATTGAGGCCTGTGAGAAGGATGAGCCTTTTTCTTGCTACGCTCAATAATAGAATTAACATCAGGTTCAATGCGCGATAGTTTCAGCCGTAAAGAATTTGAGAGCTGCAGTTTATTTCGAAATTTGCTTGTTATTATTATTATTGTTGTTGTTCTTATTCTTCTTATTATTATTTTGCCTTTCAAGCGGATGGACGTGTCTCCCGACGCTCCATGAGTTATTGTCAACTTTGCATGTAAATCGTTTGTAACTTGTTTTAATTTTTATATATTGTTGTAGCCAAGCCAACTAGGTTCTTGTGGAGCTAGTCAGTTAGGTGAAATTTCCCCCATTTAGGGGCGAAATTTTCGTTTGAACATTTCTATTTTCACATTTTTACACATAACATTTTTACAAAATGTCATTGAAGAGAGCAGCGAGCTGTTCTCTTCTCTCTGCATCACTCCCCGACAAAAAGAATGACGTGTCAAGTCGCATTTCACCCCGCCCAGTTACGCCATAAAAGGCAAAGTTTCGAATGCCAAGGAACGTTCTGCCACGTGCAGCGTTCCTGATTCAATTCTGTTTAATAGACTTTCTGACATGCACTTCCCAGCTCTCACCTCCACCATTGCTTCTACACCGGAGAAGGAGGAAGAAAAAAAGAACAAAGAAAACAACACCAAGACCACAACCAGTAGCCATTGTTACAGTTTCGCTCCCTCAGCTAAGCAGACCTCGGAAGAAATCAAAGTTACAATGGCAGAAATAAAGAATGCCAAGGAATTGTTAAGAAAAGATGGCAATAATGTCTTTCTTAACACTCTACAAGCGACAAACAGAAAAACAATAGTATACAAGGTTTTCAAAACAAAATACCATAAAATGGAGAGTGCTACTCCACAGAAATTGGAGATAGCTCTAAAGCCCATATGGGGCCAAAAAACTTTCGTGAACAAAGGGAAGCGCTTTGGAACAGTGGAAGTATGCTTCCCAACAGAAGAGGATGCCATCCGGCACTCCACAACACCATTAAAGGCGGACGATCTATTACTCATGCCGACATACCTTGGTCGGCACGTGACAAAATTAAAAACTGAACATCTCCTGTCTAGTGGCAGCTGTGCTCTTCGACATTGAAGAGACTGCTACTATTCTGGAGGTGCATAGAATAAAAGAAAAAAAACTGATCGAGTATGGAAATGCAATTCCTTGTTCAAATTGAACAAGATAGCATAAATGCCATACCCGACGCAATAAACCTGCCGGATGGCAGTAGGATACACGTTGCTGTAGAGGGGCGCAGACCAAAGTGCTACCTCTGCAGCAGCGAAAAACACCTAAAGAAAGACTGCCCCATCTACAAGCAAAGAGTGGAGGCAGACAAAAACAGAAAATTTCTGCAGCAACGACAACAACCAACAGCCTCCACACCACCAACACCATGAAAAACGACACCACCATCTCCAGCCATCACCAAACCAACACCAAGAACCTCCACACCAAAGAAGAAAATAACAGAACCAGCAACAACAACAACAACAGAAATTGCAAAAAAAATTTCGCCAGACCCTAAGAACATTCCCTTTCCAGATCAGATCAGCTCGGATTGTGCGAGCACTGATAGTAAGAAAGGGGAGTGGCACACTGTACCACCAAAGAAAAACAAAAGAAACAAGTGACAAAGAGGGGAGGCGCAAAAAAGGTGAGCTTCCCAACATCAACAACAACACACTCGCAACAAATAGCACCACAAACGTAACAGCTATTAACACCAAAAATGAACATCTATTAAACTTTTTAGAAAACAGTACAAATACAAATATCTCAAACTTCATTATACCCTTATACAACGCACCCCCAGCATACATACTCAGTTATTTCATGTAAAAAATTGTCTTATTTCAATAATTTCAACCAATCACTGACTTCTATTCAGTTGAATACAGTTACTGCTGTGGCGGTGTATATGGTATTAATCCCTATTAGTTCTGACATTTCCTATGATCTAGAATATTCGTAAACACGTGTTGCTTATTTTTTCATTTTATTTTGTTCGTTGTATAATTTAATTGCTATTTGTTCATATTCTGTTGCTTATTTTTTCATTTTATTTTGTTTGTTTGTGTTTAATTGTTTATATTTTATATTACTTTGTGAAAATGGCTAGTCTAGGCGAGTTGTATAGCTTATTAAAAACGGAAGAGGATGCGGTGGAGTACTTAACAGAGGAGGGTGTCATACCGGCAACAAAAAAAATGTGTAAATGGGCACTTAATGGCGAAAAAATCCTTAAGTAATCACATTATGTGGCGGTGTACTGTCAGAGGTTGTTCTGTTAAAGTTTCCATTAGAAAGGAAACTTGACTGGAAGGTAGCACACTTCCTCTGCGGACTGTAGTCCTTTTCTTGTACTCTTGGGTCAAGGAACTGACTACAGTCCGTTATTGTGTAGAAGAACTGCGGATGAGCCCCAATACAGCTGTGGATTATAACAATTATGTGCGAGAAGTATGCACACATGACTTGCTCATGAGCCCAGTTCAAATAGGTGGTCCTGGGAAGATTGTCGAGATAGACAAGACAGTCTTCTCTAGGAGAAAGTATGATCGAGGAAGGTTGCGAGACCAGACAAGTGTTTCTATATGCTTTGTCATGAAACACTTGAAGAATGTATCCGCCACTCCGTCCTGCCAGGTACCACAATATTTAGTGACCTGTAGAGGGCGTATTCTCATATTCCGGAGATCGAGGGGTACAGCTTTCAACATAGAACGGCGAACCACAGTGTCGAGTTTAACTCGTTAGATAACACGCAACAAATTGAAGGTACTTGGGCTTGTTTAAGGCCATGGACTCCCGTTCACAAGCGCACTTTTTTTTTTTTTTTTTTCCAATATTCATTTAGAGCAAGTAGTTTTACACTATTTTTTCTTTGTTTTTTTGGCTCGGGTCAATCACTATGGTTTAAAGGCCATTTACTGACAATGAGTTTACCGAGTCCTCTCCCCTCCGTTTGCGTGCGCGCTTTTTTTTTTCCATGTTCGTTTAGAGCAAGTACTTTTACACCCATTGCACTTTTTTTGTTTTTTGGCTCGGGTCAAACACTAGTTTAGAGGCCATGGACTGACAATGTGAATTTTCCGAGTCCTCTCCCCCACCCCTGTTCGCGAGCGCGCGTTTTTTTTTTTTTCCCTATATTCGTTTAGAGCAAGCTGTTTTACAGCTATTGCGCTATTTTTCTTTTGTTTTCTTGCCTGGGTCAAACCATTTCTAGTGGGGTACAAATTGAAGTCTTGCCAATACAACCCGACGGGGAAAATGTGGAGGTGTACTGTTAGCAGTCGATTTTGTAGCATTAGGCAAGACTCAGATGCACGCCTACTGTTGACCCTTCTCCTAGAGTTGATGTATTACTGGGCCAAAATAGAATGCAAACAGTGTTGTGGTGAGTGAAGTTCAAATTACATCAGAAACCATTGTTAACTGGTACAATTACTTCCACGATGTTTGTGCTATGTGGTGCTTTGACCACCCTATACAACTTGAAGATGTAGAAATTGACGAATCCAAGTTCATGGACAGGAAATAGCGCGGTTGTTATTGACAAGGGCATTAGGTTCTTGGAATGGTTGAACGAGACAGTGTGAGATGTGTCTTAGTTCCTGCAGAAAACAAGTGCAGTTTTGCCAGGAACTATGATAATCACAGATTCCTGGAGCGCATACAATAACCTGCCACACCATTCCACTGTCAACGACAGTGTCACCTTTGTGGATCTCAACAAACACCAATGAAAGAGATGTGGAGTCAGGTGAAATCAAATTATCGGAGGATGCATGGAACGTCCGATAATTTGTTTCCAACATACTTGCAGGAATTTTGTTGGTGACATTACAACAGCAGTAATATTTTTATGTGCTTCATAAAATGTATTAGTATTATCCTGTATGATTTCAAAAATGTGTTCTGTTGTTTGATTTATCCTCAAATTCATGGAAATCTGCATAATTTTATATTTATTTCTTTTGTATTGTAGTAATTTGCATTTCTTTCTTTTCTCCATGCACCTTTCAGATCTTGTAACTTGTATATTTTAAAAATTACTTTACAAAATTGTCTTCTACACATGGAAATAACCCGTGCAAGCAAAATTTGGTCAAACGTTTCTTTTCTTTTTTTTTTTCTTTTTGCTTTTGAGTTGGTAATCATTACACCAAGAGTCTGAACCAAATTTAAAAAAAAAAAAATTGCTACCACACACAATAACATTTCCATTTTCTTCTCTGAAATTTGCATCCACTGTTTTCAAAACAAAAGTGCATGCCAACCTGGATTTTACAGAAATAAGAGAAATGGTTGGAACGAACTCTAAACTCTACCTACTTCAGAACGGACTCCAGCTACTTATACATACGTAGTGACTTCATTTGGACATAGAGTAAATGCGAATTTAAATCAGTAAATTTCTGCTAACGAATCAACTGCATTCTTCTTTGAGTCACTTTCATTACATGGCTTTGCTAAGTCAATTGATGTGTTTTCCATTTGACTTAAAACCTTTCCATGTCTACACGGACACCACACAAAACAGCAATCATGGTGGTATACCTCTTTTTCTATAATCGGCCGAAATCAAGAAGTGACAATGCTACCTTTACATTCTCTATTGTCAGCATTGAGCATTACCTATTCTTTCTCTCTCTACTGACAACACATCTCACTGTCGACTACAACCAGCAAGCAAAGTTTTTGTCATTACATGGTACACCGCAAGACTGCTACGACAACAATTGGTGACCGACCGATGTTATTAGAATACATCAACCACAACGATGCAATTGGTTACCCCAAATGTGATTCGAACACAACAACAACCCTGCCACAATTGCTGACCCTCGAGCTACAGGATTGCAGTCTTCGTTGCCTTATCGATTACATTTGGTGGGCTCAACTTCAAACACTTTCTGCTTCTGCATTGCACGTCGTTTCGCTGTATCGCTTGACCTCGTGAAGACAATCACAGTCCATGCCAGTTACATCAACAAGAATTACATGACACGAACCTTCACAACAGTTTTCAATTCCATTGTCACACAACACAAAAGGAGGGAAATCGCCGACTCAGTGGACTCCCACCAATTACTTTCCACTTGCCAGTGTACTGCAGCACGATGCACAGATCCACCAGAGAGACAGTTGGCATGCATAAATGCAACATTTAGAACAGCTATCCAACCAAAAGAACTAACCTTTTTCTCACTTTTCAGCATAGACCTTTCACAGGACACTATTACCAACCAGGTTTCGTCACTTTTCTTGACTCATTTTGTGCTTTTCATTCCTTTTGCTGCACAACACAATGTTTGCACATGCATATATGCATGCTTGCACCCAGTTTCTGTACACGTCTATAGGCTTTTTTTTTCTTTTGCATGCAATACTTTTCTCACGAGAAGGATATCTCCTCCTCACTTTATAACTCTCCCATTTTTCTCTTACTATTTCACCATCGTTCCATCAACAGACATAACTTTATCGGTCCCTTGCATGATGTCAGAATGATGAAAACAGGACAAGTAGAAATTTAAGGCTGCGCAGTAGCAGTCGAGAAGGCACACTCCTTCTTGTACAGATATACTCTGCGATTGTTGATATGTTTATATGTAACGGTTTAATAAAAATATTTTGTCTATAACTTCGACTACTGTCATTATTCCATTGAGTCGACCTCATAGCAGGCCATTACATAAGCATACATGCAAAAACAGAAAGCATACCCCCCCTCTCTCTCTTTCTTTCTCTCTCTCTCTCTTTCTCTCTCTCTCTATCTCTCTATCTCTCATGAACATGTATGCAATAGGTGTACAATATGTGTTTGTGTGTGTGTGACTGAAGCTAGCCATTCACACATACATGCATAACAACCTCTCTTTTTCTCTGTCAATCACACACACCAGCAAAACACCTTCACATACACACCACACTTGTCTTGCACACCCCATCAACACACACACACAATTGCTCTCTTTCTCTCTCTTTCTCTCTTTCTTTCTCTCTCTCTCTCTCTCTCTGTCTCTTTCACTTTACACTGACTTCAAGAGAAGTTCCCTTATCCCCAACGTAAGTAAAAAAAAAAAAAAGATTTATGGAAAGTGACAATCTTTTTCAGAAACATAAACAAAAGCATGTGCTTTATAAATGACAGTCGTTTGAAATGTCATACTCCACCACCACCAAAAAAAAAAAAACTGACTTTTCTTTTTCACCGGATTCCTATGTTTTTGACGACACATTTAAAATTTTTTTATTTCTCTTCCCCTCCACCCAATTTTTAATATTTTACCTTTTTTTGATCTCTGCAGAAAAATATGGAGATTAAGAATGGGAGGGGAACAAATTTTTTGTGAAAAATTTCAAAATTGATCCACACCACCGTTCATTTTCACTTTTAGACAGCAGGATGGGGTGTGGACCAATTTTGAAGTTTTTCATTAAAAAATTTGAAATTAAAAGATATCCATTTTCCTGAAATTTATGAGGCGGGGCAAAAATGGATTGCGTGAATTTTCCGACAGTCCTCTTCGGAAAACATTTTCTCTAGAAATGTCTTTATAATCATAATTTGTGCCATTTGAATGGTATTTGTACATGGCGGTGGGGTGCTGGCTGGTCTACTGACAAGCGTGCGTGCATCGGGATGTCCGTTTTCCATGCCGGCATGAGTTGGGCGGTTTGACTGGAGGCTGTGCCAGGCTCCAATCTGATTTGGCAGAGTTTCTGCAGCTGGATGTCCTCCTTAATTCCAACCACTCCAAGAGTATAGTTGGTGCTTTTTACATTCCACTGGTATGAGAGCTAGTCAGGCGGCACTGGCATTGACAATATTTGAATTGTGCTTTTTATGTTCCACGAGCACAGGCGCCAGTCTGAGAGACTGGCATCGACCACATACAGATGGTCTTTTTATGTGCCACCAGCACAGGGAGCAAGTCAGATGGCACTGGCATCGATTCGCGCTTGACAGTGCTTATGTGCCACAACTACAATTTGATTTTGATCTTGATTTGCTTTTGATTTTACTTGACTCAATAAGTCTTTTCAAGAACAGCATATCGCCCAATGATTCAAGGGTACTTTTAAATTGGGTTGGTTATACGACACTGGTGTAGGCTATGGCTGTGATCTCATTCTACTTGCCAGGTCTTCTCAATCACAGCATATCTCCTGTCATTGCCTTTGTGAGGCCTAACGTTCGAAGGTTGTGCTTCACCTCCTTCCTGGGTCTCCCTCTCTGTTAGGATGTGACACTTCTTCACACAATTCTGCAGTTGCCTTACCAGGAATGTAGCATCAGTGCTGGTTCTACCTGGCACAAAACCGAACTGCGTCTCATCTAGATTAACTCTCTCCCTAATTAGTTGGGCTATGACCCTCTCTGTGACTGTCATCACCTGATCCAGCAATTTGATACCCCTGTAGTTATTTCTATCTAAGGCATCACCTTTACCTTTGTAGCAGAAGAATCTCAGTAATGATTCCCGATGGGTTGGGAGCCCTAATTGCTTTATCTACTAGGGTGCTATTGATTCGGGTAGTTGGTCCCTCAACTGGGTCAACATTTGGCAGGCTCTCGTCCTCCCATTCATTATCCACATTCAGCAGTCTTTCATAATGGCATTTCCAAGCCTCTTTCTTTGCAGAATCATTAAATGCAAGTGAACTATCATCCATGTGGATACATTTCTCTCCTGTGACATTGCAATCCGAAATATTTCGGTTCTTTGGTTCTCATGTCGTTGAACATTGGCAAACGTCTTTTCTGCTTCTCCCTTGTCTATATATACCTGTCTCCTAGCCTCCCTTCTAGCTATTGGATACAGTTCCCTGCTACCCCCACTCTTCCAGGTTTTCCAGGCCTGTTTCTTTGCTCTAATGGCCCTGTCTACAGTATTATTTCACCACCATGTTACTCTAGGTCTGGAAGGGACTTTGCACCAACCGCAGACTCAGTCTGTGGTGCTCAGTAAGTTGTCACACAGGAATTTCCAGTTTCCCGCTATGTCACAAGTCTGTAGCTCCTCCTCCCTCATCAAATTTCTCAGTGATGATGTCTCTAAATCTCTGACCATGTGAAGGGTTCTTAAGCTTCCAAATCCTTTTCTGGATTGGTCTGCTCTTTGGCATCCTTCTGGCCTCGAGTCTAAAGTTACTGATGACTAGTCTATGCTGGGAGATATATTCTTCACCAAGGAGGGTCTTTGTATTTAAGAGCAACCATTCATCCCACTGTATGTGTCTATTTGTCCCCCCACCATCGCTTGACATCCAATGTTGGTGTGTTTACGTCCCCGTAACTTAGTGGTTTGGTAAAAGAAACTGACACAGTAAGTCCTGGGGTCAATTTGTTTGACTAAAGGCAGTGCTCCAGCATGATTGCAGTGAAATGACTGAAACAAAAGAATATTGGTAAATTTTGATGTTCGTGTTGTACTGTTGCACACCACGTGGTATCTATTATGGAGGCCTAGAGATTTAGCCTGGGGTGGGGGTGACAAATACCTTACTCACTGTCCAAGGTGTTTTGTTCAGAGAAGTGGGAAGACTTATGGCGATGGAGTGAATGTAACAGTAGTAGCTGCTTGCAAAAGCCCTGCACACAGGTCGCTTGCTCCCAATGGGTGCAGTCAGTGCTAAGGCAGTAGTATGACTGTCCTATAGTTCTAATGCAGCCCTGCCTGTCCCAGAAGTGGAAGCCCCTAGAAAAGGTGGGCTAAAGAATGCATGCTCAGAACAAGACCGCAGCCAGCAGGACTTCAATGGCAGAAATTGAAAGAAAATGAAGATGATTGTAGCAACGTAGAACTGTCTGCACCAAAACAGATGGGAAGCTTTTTAACTTGACCTCTCTTCGTTCCTCCACCAAAATCAGGGAGCTGCTCTATGCTGACGACTCAGCATGCATGGCCAGCAGCTTTGAGGACACACAATGCATTGTGGACCAGTTTTCTTGAGCAGCAAACACGTTTGGTCTTAAGATCAAAACTTCAAAGTCTGAGCTGCTCTACAAGCCTCCATCAAGATGTCCTAACAGATTGAGAGAGCCCGAGGCAGTGACAGTATGCGAAAGTCTTTATCTCTCTCGGCAGCACAATGGCTTGTACTAATTCTTCAGACCTCAAAGTTGAGAGGCAAATACACTCGGCCAGAAAGGCTTTTGGTTCTCTCGAGAAGTGTCTACAGAGCTGCCATGACATTGCCTTCAATAAAGGTGTACTGTGTTCCCTTGTCTCCTCCACGCCAGGGAATATAGGCACATCATAGCTCTGACACAAGTCCATTTTCGTCATCTGCATCCCATCTTGCCTATCAGATGGTGGGATTGTATTCCTGATGTAGAGGTTGTGCGCCGCACTGATACAGTTAGTCATTGCTGTTGTGCTGAGTGAGACATGTTTGCAGGATGGAGGGCAGCTGGCTCCCGAAGGCAGTTTTCTACATTGAACTGTGTCAGGGCAGGAGGAGCCGTGGTGGCCAAAGGTTATGATACAGGGATGTGCTGAAAAGACATGAAGAATTCCGGCACCTCCTCAAACACCTTGGAGGAGAAGGCTCTGCTGTGCAAAGAATGGCACCAATTGCTGAAGTTCGTAATTCCAGCCACCAGTGAAGAGAACAAGGAAAATATGAAAGGTGTCATGTACTCATTGCACCAAGTAACTTCACTTGCAGCAGGCCTTGTAGCCCACATGCAAGCCTGTCAGAGATTATTTGTGAATAGAACTGTCAACATTGACCTGACATACTATTTATACGAAATTACAGGATATCTCTGTTGTCACTTTCGGCTTGTATCGTAGAAATATTTCATTTTCTAAGAACACTTTACTTTTACTATTTTACAACAGTAAACTGCATGTTAACTGTGTGTGAAATCTGTAGTTTTTTTTTTTTATGTGGAATCATGCCGGAACTGATATGACCAGTATATGAAGTATTTGCTGAGATTGATCCAATGGATTATAAACAAGGTATGTAAGAGATTACTTATTTTGGTACAAAATTTCTGTGTATATTTTCTGTTGGCAATTATTATTTTTTTTCTCACACACACAGATGTTCGTTGTGGATCAACATAGTTCAATACAATTATGACTGGGTAAATGAGACGGGTAGGAGTGCTAACACACGTCCTCCGTCCATTTTTCTGGCAGTAAAATCTATTAATTCTTTCCTGCTCTCCTTTCTTCCTTCTACAACTGCCTTTTGGGAGAAAATTATACTTATTTATTTTTGATGAGGAAAATGTAAGTAAGGTTCATTACTGTCTCAAAGAACCAAATGTTATACCTAAATTTATGTCAAGCATACAATTAACACCCATACACTTGCTCCCTCTCTCTCTCTCTCTTTCATGGAGACAGATAAAATAATGATTTTTTTTTCTTTTTTCTTGTTATTCATTAGTCGGAGAGGTAAGAGGTAGAGTCCATGAATCACTAGAGTCAATTTAACAATCTTGCAAACTCGTTACATTGATGCGGTTGACATTCACTTTCCACTTTCAAAAGTTGAAGCCTTCAGAAAATAATGGCTTTGAATTTTGTCACAAAGCCAGCAATTTTAGGGGAGGTATAAGTTGATATTATCAACCCCAGTATTTTATTGGAGCTTATTTTAATGACCCCCAAAAAGATGAAAGATAAAATTGACCTCAGCTATATTTGAACTAAGAACATGAAACCAGAATTGCCACAAAGCATTTTTGCCTGGCACGGTAGCAATTCTGCTAGATCTCTCTGCTTTACAAGCCAGTAGAGATAATAACATGGATAGGAAAGGAAGAATTGAGCATAAGTGATTAGCAAGCTTACCTGCCAGATTAGGATTCAAGTAGTAGATTACAATAGCTTTCAGAACTACGCTACTATGATATATTGATTTTTTGGTTACATGTTACAGAATTATGGTTGATGTTACTCTTTCTCCATGCGTTCTGCTGTTGGTTGTGCTTCCACTATGGCGAGATAGAAATTCGCAGCTTATGCCTATTTGATTCTTGTTCCTATACCTGTGCTTTTTGAAATAAACAAGTAACAGAACTTGACGGTGGCATCGTGGATAGAGCAAGGAAAATCTCTTGGTGACATAAACTTACAGTCAATTGAAGACATCTTAACCTGGTTCATGGCATTTGAAGCAAAAGCTTACGTGTACGAATTAAAGGATAAGCTACAAGATAATGACCAAAGTTCTATGGCTGTGAAATTCATTTATTTGGAAGGAATACAAGCATTAAAAATTATCCAAGACATTATTCTGTCTTTCAAGAATAATTTATACTGATTAGCAAGGAGAGATTAGGATAAAGGTTTAGAAAGGAATTAGAATTTTGGTTTGTTTATTGGGGGTAACTTGGATGAAGTTGAGCTATGGTGTGGTATTATTCACTCGATGTATTCTTGTTCAATTTAGTAGACTCTTAGAGATGCTGGTGGTGGAGAGGAAGAGGAAATTGCTGCTGGTTTTGCGGAATTGTGTTGAAGCACCGTTTATAAAGTTAGGGAAGAAAGGATATGGGATTGTGAGTCAGCTGATAGAGTAAAATTAGTTTTTGGATCTCTGTATTATCTAGCGGAGAGCCTGTCTTCTGTGGAACCTTCTCTGCCTGTACCCTCTGATGGTGAGTGGCTATACGCAAAGAAAAAATGTGCAGCAAAATTTAGATTTGAAATTACGTTGGCTCAGTAATGAGAAATAGGCCATAGCATATCAAGTGATCATAGCTTAATTGTTAGGCCATAGTGTTTCTACTGTGGTCATTCGGTCTTAATGATTTCGAATAGAAATTTCCATGACTTCCCGCCAAAACATTATTATAAATTGGGTCGTGTGTCACACAATCAGAGCAGAGGCTTAAGAGGACAGGATTTTTGATCACTCCTCGATCTCGGGTTAAAAAAAATCATTTGTCTATCATTAACACTGAACTTTCTCGCCTCTCGCCACACGAATAAGTAGCAAGCTAGTTCTTAGCTAAACGCAACATACATAACTCTACTGGTAATCAGCTATATAGCCAGCAGTAACCTATGGGATCATTATGTTTATGTATAAATAAATGATCTTATAGAAAACCTAAAATCGACTTAGTTTTATATGAGAAGCAGCATGCAGCTTAAACTAGTCCAACCAAGTAACCAAAATATCGATGTTCCAGCTATCTAAGTTACAGATGTCTTAGGAAATAGTACGTGGAGAAACACTGTTCAAAATTCATTGATTTGTTTAATCTCTTTATTTTCTCTGTTCTAAAGATAGCTAATTATTTGTTGTTAATAAATCTATTAAAAAGATACACTGTTTCGATGTTATAGATTATAGCTTTATTTGGCTTACAAACCAGACAACACTTGCAACAGTTCTTTTATAATCTGACTAATTAGAAGCTACAGTTTGTATTTTCTCTAACTATAGTTATCTCCCTTAAGCACCGATCTCCTAAAACTGTCCTACTTCTAATTGTTTATGATTATCGCCACAACTACCGAAAGCACTTTCATTCGGATTATTTACATGGAAAGCGTTAATAGTATCGAGGATTAAACAAAATTTACACTTCACTAAAAGCTTCTCACCAGCGAATAGCAGGGATATTTTGAAAATCTAATGCAACAGGTAACATGTCTAGCTGTCAGTTTTTTTTTTTTTTAATATTTAGCTTGTCGCTGCAAATTTTCTTTTTAAGCGACAGTGACAATTTCGCCGTAGTTACTGTTCGCGCGCGCGTAATTATGTATTGATATATAGTCGTACAGTGCTACAGTTATGAATTTATATATGCTTATATAGGTAATCTTCAAGTTTAGGGTGGTAAAAAAAGTAAATAAGAATAGGCATAACTACAGGGTTTTACCCCTCCCCCCCCCAGACTTTGGGAGGTCATAACTTTCAGAAAATTTTTCTGAAAATTATGACCTCCCAAAGTCTGGGGGGTAAAACCCTGTAGTTATGCCTAAGAGGCGGGTAAAACCCTGTAGTTATGCCTAAGAAATATATATAATTGAAATGTAAAGATAGATAGATAGACAGACCATGGATCTGTGGTTGATGCAAAATGAGAGGTGAGTGACACGGTGGTGGAATAGTATTGTAGGTAGAACCTTAAAAGCTAAGGTACAGGCCTGGATAAACTGGAGAAACGTTGGGGAGCAAACAACAATATTAAGTAGCTAGAAGAGAAGCTTAACGTCAATAATGATAGCAATGTGAAAAGCCAAAAGTAGGAGGCATGCACATGTTCTGCGAGGAGAAGATCTGAAGTGTGAAACGTTCTGGATTGCAAATTAGTGTACTGGATAGAATCGAGTTGTTTAGCAGTGTGCATGAAATGATAGTAGTATGTTATGCCCTCTCTGACTAACCCTGCAAATGCTATGGAAACAAGTTGTTGAGTGATAAGAGTGCATGAATGAGAGACAGTTTACTCCAAAGAGACCGACAAAAGGAATAGCCACTGAAGTTGACAGATATGCTGTCGAAGGTATGATTAAAAATATTACGCAGGAGAACGCATTTGACCTAGCAAGGATAGTCACTGAGGTACTTTTTAAACAGTTGGTGTGGTAATGCACTAGTCGCTGGCGTAGTCAGTCAGATAGTACAAGAAGGTGTCATACCCAGTGACTGTCAGAGCAGTCGTAATAAAAATTACAAAGTGAAAGGAGATGCTTTAGAGTGAACTAACTACAGAAGTATTAAATTGATGGACCAGGTTAAGAAAGTTCCTGAAAGACGATAGCACCACTGCAGGAGTCTATTGATGCCCTCTTCTGAGTAAGACAACCAGAAGAGAAGTACGTAACAAGGTGTTAGCCCCTATATCTAGCTTTTGTACACCTGTAGAATGTTTTTGACAGGATTTCATGCTTGTTTGTTGGTCACTAAGAAAAGGCAGATGGTTTGTGAAGACCCACCAAAACGAGTTATGAATGAATTCAGCAAAGAATTTAGCCTTCTGGTTGGTGTAACTCAGAGCACAGTTCTTAGTTCTTTTCTGTTTATAATTTTACCATAGTTCCCTAAGCTAGATCAGAGGAGTTTGAGACCTGTTGCCAGTGGGAATTCTTGTATGCCAGTGACCTAGCCATCATAGCTAAATCAGTTAAAGATATTGAGAGGTAATGAAAGCAAAACCTAGGACCAAGAGGCCTGAGAGTAAATGTAGCAAAGGCTAAAGTTTTAGGCAGTAGGAAAGGAGGCAGAACCCTATAGGAAAGTGGCCATGTTTGATATGTAGGAAAAAACATTTGGTAGGAATTCTTTATGGTGTAAACCATGGTTCCCAACTTGTGGTCCACAAAGGTAGTACTGGGGGGGGGGGTCCATGAACATGTTAAGCTGACAGACCTTTCAGTATCTTGAGGTCCGTGGGAAAACTTGTTTAAATAAAAGGGGTTTTTGGTAGTGAAAAGTTTGGAAACCACTAGGGTAAACTATAGATGCATCAGAAATATGACAGGATCACAGGTAGGCTGACATGGAAGGGGAAGGTAGACTTCATACATGAGAAGTTAGTACTCGGAGTACACATAGAGTAAATTTGTTAAATGCCTGGACAGGGAAGACTCCTTAGAAATAGATGATATAATGAGCAGCAAAGGGTGAGTTTCTGAAAGCATAGAGTTGCTAGTGCAAGGGTAGAGGAAAAAATCATTCATGGAGCTATAAATTTTCCTGGCTCTGAAGGGATGCTCTCTCTCTTTCAGAGACAAGTGCAGATTGTATAATGTTTGTTTATGAACTGTGATGCTACATGTTAGTGAGATGTGGACCTTAAATGGAGAGGATTTATGAAGTTTGAAAAGAAATGAGTTGAGCATGCTTGATTTGTAATATTTGTGTACATGAACAACAGAGCAGAGAGAAAAACTTGATAAAGGGGAATTAGATGTAGTGTGCAAGAGAGAGAACTGAACTGGTACAGACACATATTGTGTATGGAGGGTGTCTGTTGCATAAAGAAATGGTTAGCTCTCCTAGTACATAGAACTTGTGAAAGAAGACAATGCATACACTATAAACATACTACAATGCACAGAAGAGAGAAGACTATACCTTCAGACTGTAGGAAGGTTGCCTCAAGAACTCTGGATGTATTGAAACCATATTCATAGTTGCATGGTCCTGTTCAAATACTTTGGAATTTAAATAATTGTATAACCTGATAGCTGGGTTCCATTTGAGCCTTAGAAGCCAGTTCTTATATCTAATATCTCTCTCTCTCTCTCCCTCTCTCTTTCTCCCTCTCTCTTTCTCCCTCTCTTTGTCTGTCTATAATGTAAGCATAATTGCTGTTCAGACCAATGTAAACCAATAATAAATCTAATTTAATTGATTGATTTGTTATTGTTTAGGCTTAGGTGAACTGATCAAATGCCAAACTAATTAGCTTCAAGCTGCAAAACACCTTTGTTTTATGTAGTTGATCACCTGAGCATTTTTTAAATATTATTTCAATGTCTTACTTCATACATCCTGGTCACTTTCCTGTTTGCTTTCCACTCCATATTTCTCTTTAGACATGACCTCATTTACCTTTATCTCATATGCCAACAAAATATTTCTTACCTGTATACTGATGTTTGTTGTTGTTCGCGTTTAATTCAAAAAGAGTTCTGATTTATCACACCTAAGAGAAAAAGCATTCCAGCCACACCACCCCCACCTTTTATCCAGACACCTTTCATATATTTCCCCTTTTTAAAGACAGCAAAGTGTAAAGTGAAGAATTGACTGCTATTTCTAGCAGGTCAAACAACCACTTTAGCTTGTGATGTTTGTTTTTGCAGTTGTTTATATTTCATGAAATTACACAGCTAATCTATAAATATATTAATTCATATTTTTATGTTATTTATGCAGGAAACTTATCTGCAGTATGTACAAGAATGAGTACCAGGTTTGTATTGACTTTATTGGTATTCAAAATTTAATCTGTAAATGAATTTAATGACAATCCCAATAGTGTTGTTGTTGATGTTGTCTAGTCCCTGAGATTAAAAGCTTATATTTTTTAACACCTGAGAGACTTGCATTTATATATGTGCAACAGTTATTTGAATAAAACAGCATACTTAAGATAAGGATAATTAAAAGTTTGCATTGCACAGGAGTGGCTGTGTGGTAAGTAGCTTGCTTACCAACCACATGGTTCCGGGTTCAGTCCCACTGCGTGGCACCTTAGGCAAGTGTCTTCTACTATAGCCTCGGGCCGACCAAAGCCTTGTGAGTGGATTTGGTAGACGGAAACTGAAAGAAGCCCGTCATATATATGTGTGTGATTATGTTTGTGTGTCTGTGTTCCCCCCCCCCCAACATTGCTTGACAACCGACGGTGGTGTGTTTACATGCCCGTAACTTAGCGATTCGGCAAAAGAGACTGATAGAATAAGTACTAGGCTTCCAAAAAAATAAGTCCTGGGTTCGATTTGCTCGACTAAAGGCGGTGCTCCAGCATGGCTGCAGTCAAATGACTGAAACAAGTAAAGAAAGAAAGAAAGAAATTGCATAAAATATTTTAGTTATTTACATGAGAATCATTCACAGTTATAAAGACAGGATAAGTTGAAAAAGTGAGAACACCTTATTACAAAATTGACTGATAGAGTTTTGTGTAGCACCTGAGGTTCTATCCAGGAGCTCAATTTCCCAGTTTTTATAGAATTAGTCAAAACTTCTAGAACCTTTTGCAGGAATCTGCTATATTCCAACCTCTTCCTCATACCTTAACCACCAGCTAACATACAGAGGTAACATCTTCCCTCCCTGAGTTTGTTAACTTGCAAGCTATTGAGTGCCATGGCACAAAAATTGCATTTAATCCAGTCTGTAAAGTGGTTGGTATTAAGAAGGACACCGAACAAAAACAAATATTGATGGTCATTAGACCAGAATGAGAGGAATATAGTGAACGCTGTGAGAAACATCTTTTTGTTTGGCATCCTTGTATGTCTCAGGTTTTCGTTCCCAACTTCGACCCTCCATAAATCCTAAATTTTATTTTAGAATTTGTGGGAGCAGCTGTCTTTGAAAACTCATATTGTCGTTGAATGCTCGAAAGGAGGAGTGGATGGACAGCCAACAACTGATGAAGGGTCCTTTTTCTGTGTTTACTTTTCCTGTTTTCCATTTTTTTCCTTGTTTGCATATTTGACTTGTTTGTTTACATATTTCATGTTATTTGCACCGTTGGTGATGTCCTGTACCCATATATGCATTTACAATTATATATATATATATATATATATATATATATACAAGAAGACATTAACACACACATACAAATATATATATAAGTTTGGCACAGAAATGTTGACATAGAGTGGTGAATAAATCGATCTTGGATATATCGAGTTTGAAGTTTCTGTCTCTTTTAAATATACAAATTTAAAAGTTAAAAACCTTGAAATATACATATATATATATATATATATATATATATATATATATATATATATATATATATATATATATATTTGTATGTGTGTGTTAATGTCTTCTTGTCTTGATACCTCATGGTAGTTGTAATTGTGACAGTTTCAAAGTAGTTGTAATTTCCATCATACAAGCAGTGTCCTTTGTTTCCAATCTTCTGTGAAAACTTGTCTGGCCATGTGGAAATATTATCTCCCATGAAAACATGTGAGGACCTCTGTGACTTAGCTACAGAATTCTCTGTAGACAAATAAAGACTGACTTGATGATATATGATATTTCTTAATAACATTTATTTTCTAGGGTGGCTCTTTCTTTGAAATATTCTCTTCACAAGGCAAAGATGCTACAGCAAACTGGAAACTTGTGGGGGGTTCTGGGATCAGGAAGGTGAGTAGTTTTCATCTCCACATTTGTTGTTGTTTGCTGTTGTTTAGCTCAGATCAACTCTGACAGAACAGGGACTTAGGATCAGAGATGTTCCCGTCTTGATCATCCCATCTGTTCTTCAGTATTGCATATCTAGTATTACATTGTCAGATGTGTCCCTCTTTTTTCAGAAGGCAGAAAAGAAGGAAAATTTGACTGATATTTATAGCAAATTGAGTGACCATATAGAAAGTCCTTTGGTGGCTTATCATCTTTCACATTTTATGTCACCTGTATCATTTTATTTATAACTATGAATATATTCATATAACTTTATTAAAAATTATGTAACACACTATAGTTCATACAAATCAAAGAAATTATTTCTTGCTTTACTCTAAATCAATTTTGAGGTTGAACTCATTAGAGAGAATATGTGGAGAGGGCATGATTGTGATTTCAGCCTTTCAACCTTATTGAATCTCATCAGCTTAAGTGCTATGAGAATCAAATATGTTCTCTTAGTTTGGCTATTTAAATACAAATCAATATCTACAATACATCAGTTTATGATGTAGATAAGAGAACATGCATGCTTTTAACTGCACCAAAGCTAAAGAGATCTAACTAGGTTGAAATGAGAATTCTTAAGTTTATAGATGTTCTCTATGTTCTCTCTTGGAGTATAAAATCCTAAATTATTTTAGAATTAATCTAGAAATATTTTCTTTATAAAGAATATTATTTACAGTTAAAGCTCATTCAATTTCAAGATATCCATTTTTATTTTATTTATTGTTTTTCCATTCCTAATTCGTAAATTCATTTAACCATTCTGTGATTATATCTGTAATGAAAGGCACCATCTTTTGTTTCAATTTCTTTTGGAAAAAAAAAGGAAAGATTTTAATAAAATAACTGTCATTATCGATCTTGTGTTTGCAATATAAGATATTCTTCCATAAAATTTATAATAATCATGATAATGCTGACAACCTTCTTATTGTATAGTGTGCTCAGATGTACTACAACTTGTTGAAAATGGATAAAAGATAAAAGACAGCAGACATATATGCCATATACATTGTTGGCACTCCGTCGCTTACGATGTCGAGGGTTCCAGTTGATCCGATCAACAGAACAGCATGCTCATGAAATTAACGTGCAAGTGGCTGAGCACTCCACAGACACGTGTACCCTTAACGTAGTTCTCAGGGATATTCAGCGTGACACAGTGTGACAAGGCTGACCCTTTGAATTACAGGCACAACAGAAACAGGAAGTAAGAGTGAGAGAAAGTTGTGGTGAAAGAGTACAGCAGGGTTTGCTACTTATCCCCTGCTGGAGCCTCGTGGAGCTTTAGGTGTTTTCGCTCAATAAACACTCACAACGCCCGGTCTGGGAATCGAAACCGCGATCCTATGACCTCGAGTCCGCTGTCCTAACCACTGGGCCATTGCGCCTCCACACCATATACGTACACAAAATAAAACAAAAAGGAGTGAGGACAAAGGTTTGTAGATAATTTTTATTATGAAACCAAAAATTGTCTACGGTAAATTGCTACTAAATGGATTAAAATATATTAAAATTTTGTTTCATAAGAATCATTATGCTTATTTCTAGATTTATGAAAAAGAAGTCAAAGGGTATATTTATAATCTGGAAGGAAGCACAAGTACAACAAAAATGATATTACCAAAAGATTCTCGCCAGTCATGTAAGTGTGAACTTTATATACAATTATTAAAATTTTTTTTTGTAGAACTTAGTTGTAACAGATTAATTTATTTTCATTCAATATATGTTCCTTGTAGTATTGTTTACTTCACTTTAAATCAATTTTAAGGTTAAGCTCATGAGAAATCACATGCAGTGAGAGCTAACATCTGAATGATTGTGATTTTACCCTTTCAACCTAATTGGGTTCCATCAAATTAAGTTCTATGAGAACCAAATATGTTCTCTTAGTCTGGCTATTTATATACAAATCAATATCTAAAATATATCAGTTTATGATGTAGATAAAAGAACATGCATAATTCTAATTGCACTGAAGTTAAAGAGATTTAACTAGGTCGAAATCAGAATTTATATCTGTATGTTCTCTCCTGGAGTATAAACTACAAAATTGTTTTTGAGCAAGTCTAGAAATATTGAATAATTTCATTGTGGAATACTGCTTATCAAAAATATATATTTTATTCATAGAATTGTGTGTGTGTTACTCACTTATATGAGTTAGATTTCTAAGATATTTGTATTGATTTTTTTTTTGAAATTATAGACTGGAATTATTTAAGTTTCACTAATTTTGCTTGAAAGTAAATCAGTCAAATAGATTCTTTAAGATTTTCCATTATAGCAGATAAATATCTACCATTTACAAAACAAAAATTTCACTGGAGCAAACAATAGTGTGGAATAAGATGCAGATGTGTATCTACAAGAGATTACTAAAGAAGAAGTATGTATGAGACAAGGAGTACTTATCCTAAGGAAATGAAATGTGAGGTCAGGTATTTGAGACACTCTGAACAAGTGGGGAAATGAAAACAGAAAATGACAAGATTTTCAAGAATGGCTAATGAGATGTTGAAAGTATTAGTGTGAGCTGATGTCATACTAATCACATTAAGTACTTAATGTGATGTACCATTTATCATAAATTCAAACTGATGAAGGAAAAAGTACATCTTATCTCTTTTCTTGACAGCATCAGTGAGGTAATTAGTAATGAGAGACTCAAGATAGAGGCTGTACTTATTGAGCTTTTGATACAAAAATATTTTTTTAAATTGTGTTAATGTGCATTTATATGCATGTATGTGTATGTGTGTGTGTGAGACACAAAGAGAGAGAGAGAAAGAGAGAGAGTAAAAAACTTTACAATTGTTTTACTTGCAAGCAATGAAAATACAAATCATTTAATCATTTGTAACTTTAACTAATTAATCTAAGTAGAAAATAATTAGTAATCATGCAGCTGCATCTAGCTACATTAACTATTCATGGAGTAATGATTTGAATACCTATCAAACCTAAGCCAATTTGAAGAAAAACAAGCATTGTAGTGATTTTTAACAAATTAAATTATATTTTTTATTTTCAGTGGTTTTGATCCAGCACTTTTTAATATTCCAGTTATTCTTGGGAAGAGGCCAAGACTTCTCTCTTGAACTTGGGTAAGACTCAGTATATTTGTACCCAGTATATTTGTACCCAAACTGCCATTCCAATCCTTCTGCTTGTTAGGTGAAGGATTAGGGTTGGGACGCCTGTTGAAGTAGGCAAATACTTTATGAAGTCCCATGAGTGGAAATCTAATGTGTTAAATGACTAAACTGAATAGTCATGAGTAACAACTTCACAGCAACTTTTGTGTTGTAATTTAGCTCGGTTAGACCTATGATCTAAGGTATTCTAGTAATGACCGTTCCATTATTTTATTTAGAACATTGTACCAGTGTCACTTTTTAAGACAAGGTATGATCTTGGGGGTGAATGCCTGTGGCCTTGTGGTTAGGATGTTGTACTTATGATTGAAAGATCATTACTGTTGACATGTTTAACCATCTAGCATTCAAAGTACTCCGTAAAATGTAATGTTTATTTATTATCTCTGCCTTAGCGAAGGCAGAGGTATTGTTTTCAGTCGCGCTTGTTTGATTGTTTATTTGTCTGTGGACAAGATATTTCAAGAACTGCTGGATGGATTTGGATGAAACTTTCAGGGATGTTTGGCCTTGTGACTGGCACGAACTGATTAGATTTTGGGATTGATCCGGTACCAGACAAGGATTCTGGATTATTTTTCCTGTTTTTTTACTTAATTTTTGAGAGCAGTCAGGTTCATTTTTAGTATTCTTGTTTGTGAGAGCAGTTGAGTTTATTTCAGATATTCTCATTTTATAAATCATCTCGGCTAATCGTTGAGAGGATGTTGGTGTTGCTTTGGCAGAAGTTTGCACTCTCTGAGTGCTCTTGTTCATATTGTTTTGAATTAATCATACATTATCTCATAGCTTCGAAATTTTGTTGATGCGATTGTTTATTTTTAGAATAACATTGTAAAATAAGTGTGAGAGGTCAGATCTGGCCAGTTTGAATATTTAGGCCAGATATGGTCTAATTAAATGCTAAAAGGTTAATATAAAATATATTGGTAAGCTAATTCAATAAATTATGTGGTAAAAAAACAAAAAAAACAATACAATTTTAGCCTGTGGCTAATATTTTAAAAAATTATCGTGGCTGTTGTTTAATATGTAAATTTTATTCAATGTTTAATTTTCCAGTTTAATTGACCTTGGGAATAACAAGCGAAGAATATTGCTGTCAACTGCACAAAGAGAGATCCAATGTACCCCACTTCATGCCAAAGTGCCTTTGTTGAAAATCAAGAGAGGTGTGGTAAGTAGAAATCATTTGATTTAAACTTCAAGTTTTATTCTACGTATTACAATCTCTGTCTTGCGATATCTCATTCAGTATCAATGAGGTAATCTCAGATTAAGTGTTTCCTGATTTTCTTGTGGCAATAATTATTTTAAAAACATTACAATAATTTATTTGTTGTTTTGTTTCAGTGGATTAACCTCTGTGTTGATTTAGTCTCCGCAGTAAATGATCTTTGGAAAAATCAGACATTTAAAGCTGTTGACATCATCACTGTGTCTGCCTCATGTCGTCTTCGACGCATTTTTACCATGAAGTTACCACCCTATGAGACGCCAGATGAGAATGGTTAGTTTTCCTCTGTTTTTATTAATGTGTCCTCTTATTCTATGTGTGGCATGATCAAAATAAATAACCAAGATTCATAATCATATTCACATGATCATTTAATATTGATCTGGTTGTAGACATTTTGGCACAGCCATTTTGGCACAGCCATTTTGGCATAGCCATTTTGGCACTATGTATTTGGCATTGCTGATTCGATGCTGACTTATTTGACATCAGACGTTTTAATATTTCTCTCATTCTTCTCTCCTAATCTCTACCTCTTTTTCTACATATGTGGGCATATTTCTCTTTATACAAAAAGAGGGAAAGTGTTTGTGTCAATCTCACTCAATAAATTCTACTCTCTTTCTCTCTCTCTCTCTGCATGCACGTGTGTGTTTGTTTGCTTCCCTCCAGTGCCAAAAAGTACTGTCACCAAAACAGGCTGAATGTCCAGTCTGCTGTGCAAATCATCAGTGTCCAAACAGCTGCATCCATCTATCTCCTTCTGTGATATTAAATGGGTAGAACTGAATTTCATTTCAGTTGAAAAATTTGTGCTAGATTATGTTTTAATTTTATGGCAAATTTATTGGCAAATTTTTAAATATTCCATGACCTGTAAAAATAATTAGATATAATAGAACATTAAATATGATACAACATTAGCTCTGTAGGATTTGTGTTTTAGCTTTTGTTTATTAGTGAGGTTACACAGGGTTAAAAAATAAATTATTATAGCTGACTACTTCAGTGATTAATGACAACGGTCCTATCTTCATGGTTGGTGATTTCAATGGGCATGTTGGGTACCATCCTGGTGGCTTCGATGGTGTGCATGGAAGCTATGATTTGGTGTCCAAAATGAGGATAGAACGAAGCTATTGGAGTTTTGTGATGCAAATGACCTAAGATCTACAACACTGACTTCAGGAAACCAGCCAGTCACTTGATCACCTGTCACTCTGGTGACTGCACAAGCCACAATCCAGATTGACTATGTTCTCACCAGAAAGCAGGATAAACAGTTGCTCATAAATGCAAAGACACTCGTACTCCTTAACATAGGTTAGTCATTAGTGACTTCATACTTTTGGCTAGAAAGACGCCCAGAAGCATACCAGTCTGGAAAAAGAAGATATGGAAGCTTAAGGATCTTTTGAACAGTCAGAGATTTAGAGACATCCTAATTAAAGCATAGGGAAATAGAGACATTTAATATAGAGGACAATGAAAAGTTCCTACTATAGGACACCTTACTGAGAGCCACAGACCAAATTTGTGGCTGGTGCAAAGTCCCACCCTGACCTAGCGTGACATAGTGGTGAAACAGTGAAGTAATAGAGCCAAGAAATAGGCCTGGAAGGTCTGGACAACTGGTGGATAGAAAAGAAGGTAAGCAATTGGTATATTTAGCTAGAGGGGGAGCATAAAGGGAGAAGTTTGCCAATGTTCTGCTGTGTGAAGACCAGAGGTATGAGGTTTCTGGATTTTAAGATACATCTGCCAGATCAGTGGTGTGTTAAAACTAACATTTTTCTGGCAGGTTACAAGATAAGGTTTAATTAAAACATTGACTATTTTTCTTTCATATATGTATATTTGTGTTTGTGTGTGTATGTATGAATATTTGTGCATGTGTGTGTGTGTGTGTGTGTGTGTGTGTATGTATATATATATATATATATATATATATATATATATATATTTAAAACCCTTATATTTATTTTCATAGAAGATGTTGGCAATTGTCAGCTGGAATTTGACTATATCCCAAAACAATGTCAGTTTGTCAATGATGTACAGACTTCTACTCAAGTAAGATTGGTTTTTTTAATAATCTTTCCCTTCACTATGTTTTACTTTTTATTTCTAGATTTCTTTATCAACTCATCAACATCATCATTTAACGTTTATTGTCCATGCTGGCATGGGTTGGACGGTTTGACCAGGGCTGGCAAGTTGGAACGCTGCACCAAACTCCAGTCTGATTTGGCATTGTTTCTATGGCTGGATGCCCTTGCTAATGCCAACCACTCTGAGAGTGTAATGGGTGCTTTTATGTGCCACCAGCAGGGATGTCATTTGTGTGTACCAGTATCTGCCATGACTGCAATTTTACTTGGCTTGATGGATCTTCTTATAATGCCAAAGGTCTCAGTCATTCACCATTGCCTCTGTGAGGCCCAACACTCAAAGGGTGCTTTTCACCTGCTACCAGCATTGGCCACCTTGCTTCCTTGAGGCCCAACGCTTGAAAGGTGCTTTTTACATGCTACCGGCATGGGGGCCAGTTATGTGACACCAGCATTGGCCACAACTATGATTTCACTTGGCTTGATGGATCTTCTCAAGCACAGCATATCGCCAAAAGTCTTGGTCACTAGTCATCGCCTCTGTGAGGCCCAAAATACGAATTATTGATCTTAATTAATTTATAGAGTGATGTGGCTTTAGCCTAAGTGAAATGGGGTCATTGTAAGCTTGGATGTCAGATAGACTTATGTAATTTATTTTTACATAAAAGTTTGATTTATGCAAACCTCAGACTCATTTTTATGTTTCATCTTGGTTTCTTATATTTGGTGATTCATATAATTTAGACAGTCTTAGCATTTGTTTAAACTCCATTTTTCATTCTTGCATAGGTTGGACAACTATAATATTTGAGGAATTTAGCTACATCTGGATGTGTGTAGGTTCATTTTTGATAACATGCTCATGTATTATAAAAAAAAAAACAAATAAAAAGAAATTACATGTATAATACATAACTTAAAAGCAGCGCTGCTGATGTGCCAACACACATGAGCTTGAAACATGGCTGCCCTCATGCACTTCTCCTGAGGAATTCCAGAAGGAGTTTCATGAGACCACTGCAGAGACACTTCTGGAAAAAAAAAATTTCAGTAACCATTAGAAAACCGATTATAGCAGTGACTCAATCAATTCCTAGCGATATCTGAAGAAGGCATTTTTATATTCCGAAATATTATTATATCAGACTATGGATAATTAAATTATAACAGTTATTATAGTCCACTCTGCATTGTTGTGCCATTCAAGACACGTTATATTTGAGGAATTGTTTTACAACCAGACACCCTTTCTAATATCAACTCTTACCTGTTTTTCAAGTAAGCTGTTGTTTATTCCTTTATGGCATAGAGTGCCTGAATGATTTATTGATAACACCACAACACCACACTTTCATACAAGTGATTGAAGATGTAAGCAAACAGACAAACACATATATGCATGCATATACATACATATGACAGTCTACTGAATCCACTCATGATGTTAAATATAATTGTGGAGTACTTACAAGTGTGGTAGAACACTTAATCTTTGGTCTGGATTTCTGCTCTGGCTTTCACTGCTGCTTGCAGCCATCTTATCACACAAATATTTGCCTCTATTTTTATAAAAGACATGAACATCACAACTTCATTTTCTCATACTCATTTTAAATCTGAGACCTTGTCTCAATGTTTGGCGTCTTGGAAGACAGTAGTTAACAGAAAGACATGGGGATTGCAATTTAAGGATGAAACATAATATGGCTGAGAACTTAAAAATTTGGTGGAATGATTTTCAGTCAAATTATGAAGGAACTAGGAAGACCAAATGAGAGAAGTAGGAAAAAAACAGAAATGCATTGTGTATTTATGAATCAAGGACTAAAGATTTTTATTTACTTGATACTGGCATGTAAAAAGCATCCTTCAAACTTTGGGTCTCACAGAAGCTGTGACAAATGACCGAGATCTTTGGCAATATACTGTGCTTGAGAAGATCTGCCAAGCCAAGTGAAATCATAGTCAAAACCAATGCTGGTGTTTTGTAATTGGCACCTGTGCTGGTGGCACAAAAAGCACCCACTACACTCTTGGAGTGGTTGGCATTAGGAAAAGCATCCAGCTGTAGAAACCATGCCAAATCAGATTGGAGCCTGGTGCAGCTTACCAGTTTTCGTTCAAATTGTCCAATCCATGCCAGCATGGAAAATGGACATTAAATGATGATGACGATGATGATGATGATTGATAGATGTATGGAAAAAAAACAGACTGTTGTAGTAAATAAAATTGCTTTTTATTTTTTCTTGTTTTGCATCTTTTATTTTATTTTTTTTAATCTCATACTTTACCTGTTAATAACTTTTGTGATTGACTTCTCTTGAAAATTAATTTTTATGAAAATGAAGTAAATAAATTAATAGAAATTAAAGGAATTGCATTCTTACATGATTTTGTTTATCAAATTACATTATCAACATATTTTTCGCTCCAGATTATCAACATCAGAAAAATACAGCATGAAGAAAAGTTAAATAATATGGAAAATGGAAATATTTCATGGGAAGCATCAGGCAACAGAAATGAGTTTCAGCATTCATCTTCTATGTCAGATACAGGTGATCTACTTCTGTCTTAGAATTACTGCCCAGGTATTTCTTCTTAGTGTCCAGCTGTAGAAACCACGCCAAAGTAGTCATTGGTGCATGACTCTTCACACTTTTTCAAACCATCTAATCCACAGCAGCATGAAAGCTAGGCATTGAATGGTGATAATGATGATGATGTGTCGGCATGGCTGTATAGCTAAGCAGTTTGATTCACAACCACATGGTTCTAGGTTCAATACCACTGCATGATACATTGGACAAATATTCTTTTACTATAGCTTCAGGCTTACCACTGTTTTATGAGTGAAATTTAAGGCAGAAACTGTGTGGAATCCTTTTGTATGAATGAGTGCATATGTGTGAATTGTACTGTCATACCAATTATTGTGCATTCATATCCAACAACTGCATTCACATCTGATCATTGTGTTTTAACAAAAGTATCTATTTTCCTTTGTTAAACTCATTCAGCATCAATATCTTTACAAAATGTGAGCACTTTGGTGGTGGAGGGTTGTGTGACATTGAAAGTGTTGAGCAGTTGTCTAGATTAACCCTTTGTTTCGATTAATTTTGAAATTTATGAAGAATTTAGGTTGACTTTGCCCTTCATTTTTTCAGGGTCAGTAAAATAAGTATCACTTGAGTTGATATAATTGACTTACCCTCTCCCTTGAAATTGCGGGCCTTGTGCCAAAATTTGAAACCATTTTTAAACTGGTGCTCAGAGCATAAATTAACATGAAATTTTGATGGAAGGTTTTAATTTAGATCACAAGAAATTGGTATCATAGAACCAATAGTGTCTCAGATAGGTTGGTATAAAACAGGTTAAAATACTGTTTGATTGAAGAATACATAATACATCATCTGTTTTTTCATTGTTCTTATTGTCTCAGGTGGCGAGCTGGCAGAATCGTTAGCAAGCCAGGTGAAATGCTTAGCGGTATTTCGTCTGTCTTTACATTCTGAGTTCAAATTCCGCCGAGGTTGACATTGCCTTTCATCTTTTCAGGGTCGATAAATTAAGTACCAGTTACGCACTGGGGTCGATGTAATCGACTTAATCCATTTGTCTGTCCTTGTTTGTTCCCTCTTTGTTTAGCTCCTTGTGGGCAATAAAGAAATAAGAAACGTTTGCATGCCAGGCAAAATGCTTAGCGGCATTTTGTCTGTCTTTACGTTCTGAGTTCAAATTCTGCCAAGGTCGACTTTGCCTTTCATCCTTTCGGGGTCGATAAATTAAGTATCAATTGCATACTGGGGTCGATCTAATCGACTGGCCCCCTCCTCCAAAATTTCGGGCCTTGTACCTAGAGTAGAAAAGAATTATTGTTATTGTCTCCTCTTTACTGTAATAACTATTTTACATATCCTGTTACAAATATGTGGGTTTTTCCTTATTTTTCTTGAACCCTAGGACTTTAAGGCTGGTTTCCATGGCATATAAGTGACCAAGATCACAACATTCTCTCTGAACAAGATGCTCACCCATTGCAGGGTTCAAGGCTAGCAATTTGAAAGGAGGGGACAAGTTGATTACATCTATCCAAGAATGTGGAGGTGCACGGCTTAGTGGTTAGGGTGTTAGTCTCATGATCATAAGACTGTAATTTCAATTCCTGGACTGATTGATGCATTGTGTTCTTCATTTCATGTTGCTCCAGTCCACTCAGCTGGTAAAAATGAGTAGTCCTGCGACAGGCCAGTGTCCTGTCCAGGGAGGAATATATATATGCCAGAGAAACCAGGAAACTAGTGCTAGGCTCCTTACAGAGTAATGTGGACTAACCATCCCAGTACTTGTCTGGTACTTTATTTTATCAAGCCTGAAGAGATGAAGGGCAAAGTTGACCTCAGCAGGATTTGAACTCAGAATGTACAGAACTGGAAGAAATGCCATTAAGCATTCTCCCCATCATGCTAATGATTCTGCCAGCTTACCACACAATTAGTATACTGTGCTTAATTAAAATTAGTTCAGATTGCTGAAATCAGATTCTAGTCATACTTCATAGCTGATGATGGAAGGTTGTTACTTAGCTCAAATCAGTTCTGACTGAGCAAATCTATAATTAAAGACATTCCAGCTATGACCATCCTATCGTTGTTTTCTATGCATAGTGTAACCCATACTACAATATTAATTTTTTTTATATATTTTAATATTTTTTTAATTATATATTTTAAATGGATTTGGGGGATTTAAGAGAGATTTTAGTTGCATTTCTAGCAGATTGAGTGACTTGTAGAGGCTTCCCATTGAACAATTCATGCAAAATCTTGAGTTTGTGGAATACGAAAAACATTGTAAATTGGATGCAAACAGGTATCCAAGAAAATACATGTTAACAGTCAACATTTTGATTTTATTTCTTTCTTTACCTAGATTCAAAGACAAAGAAGCTGATAGCATTTGGTTCTAAAACTTCTCTTCCAGTTCAACGGAAAAGTTCCAAAGAGGTTTGTAGGGTATCGTTTTGTATTTTTGAAAGTTTTTTTTTCCCCAAAGCACCCAGCATATTCTGTAAAGTAGTTGGCATTAGGAAAGGAATCCAGCTGTAGAAACTATGTCAAATCAGACTGGAGCCTAGAGCAGCTCTCCGGTTTGCCAGCTCTAGTCAAACTGCCCAACCCATGCCAGCATGGAAAATGGCTGTTAAATGATGATGATGATGATGATTGTCATTTTATACACTTGTATTTGTTAATCTTTGCAAAATGGCAAAGTAAAGTAAAAATAGAAGTTTGTGTTTTATTTCATTTATCCATCCATCTATTTTCTCTGTTCACTTTTCCTGGAAGGATCATGAGGGGGCAGAGATAGAGTCTTCAGGCACCTCCCCTATAAGGATCCTATCGGAAGCAATCATCATTACACTTTCTAGCTGGATTCCCAAACACGAGGCTATGGATATGTAGTGAAACAGAAAAGAGCTATTTTGTTGTGTTGTTGTGCTATGGTCACTTAATCCAATTAGAGCTGACTGCGGAAGGATACATGTGGCAACTTCTGTCCTGCAGTATACATGCCTTTTCCAAATAGCTAAATGAGCTGCGAATTTGATGGTGAGGAAGCAACATCACTTTCTTCGACATGGCACATCTTGTATGTTCATCTTAGAGAGTTGCAGATTTGATGGCCCTAGTGGCAACATCACCCTTTCTGCTATATGACTATTATAGTGTTCACTACCAGTGCTACGTAATTCATTTTGCTATTTGAAAAAGGTGTGTATACTGCTGGGTGGAAGTTGTCACATGTATCCTTCCACAACCAGCTCTGATTGGATTAAGTGGCCATAGCACAACTGTGCTTCACTACCATGACAAAATAGTTCATTTAGCTCAGCTTGAAGAATCCGTCTTGTAATTCCTTCCTGTGATATTCTAATCACACGTTCATATTACTATATGACTTGATCGATGTAGATTTCCATCTAATATCTTGGTTTGTACAGGATTACATATGTAAAGACACGGGATATAAAGAACAAAGCTAAGCAAAGAACATAAGAATAAGTAAGAACAAGAATTATTAAAGAATGAGAATAAGTAAGGCCTGTAAGAATAAATAGAGATTATGAGAATATGAGAATTAATCAGGAAAAGAATAAAAGAACATGATTGAAAGTGCATTGTCAACACTGTTTCATCATCTAATTTCTTTTTGTCTTTTTTATTATTAGCGATTATCAGTGGAGAAAAATGTCCAGTCTACCTCATCCAAAATTGCTGGTGAGCTATTATTTTATAATTTTGTGTTAACTTTTTAGCATTTAAACCAGCTATATCTGGCCCAATTATTCTATCTATTTTATGTTCGAACTAGCCAGATCCAGCCTCTTACATCTACCTGACATTGTCATTCTTAAAATAACCAATCACATCAAAATCTCAAAGCTATGAGATAATCCATGATGAATTCTAAACAATGTGAATAAATAAACATTACTTTTGACAGAGTAATCTGAATGCTAAAGGGTTTCTTTTCTCATCTACTCTTTCTGGAGAAGAGTGTATGCTCAAACATAAACGACTTTTCCCTCTCTTTTCCCGGGCGTAAACCAAACACACTCTGTCTTTAGCTTGTCTTTGTGTTTGTTTTTTAATTTCTGCAACCTATGTTTATGTGAGTGTCTGTTTGTTTCTTTCGTGTCTAGTTGTCCTCCCTACTACATCACTTGACAGCTGGTATTGGTTTTTTTTTTTTACATCCTTGTAACTTAGTGGTCTAGCAAAAGAGACTGGTAGAATAAATATCAAACTTTAAAAAATAAGTACTGGGATCCATTTGTTCCACTAAAACCCTTTAAGGTGATGCTCCAGCATGGCTATAATCCAGTGCCTGAAACAAGATAAAAGATTAAAGTGTATTGAAAAGGAAATTTCTGTTAACAGTAGGACTCAAATATTCCAGTAAATGTTTTCCATGGTTGCCTCATCATTTGAATATGTTTTTTTAAATCAGGTACTTCTATGCTTTTTAAGCCACACCCACCCCGAGAGCCTTCTACAGAAAAAAATCGAAGAAAAATTCGTGTAAAGAGTACAAGTTCTGACAGACAATCCAATAGTGCCAGCTCAGACGGAGCAACAAATATTGTTCTTGGTGAGGACCTTATGTTGAGTGTAAATAATTCAGAGTTATGTAATGTGTCTCAAAATGGATTAAGTTCTAGACTGAAGAATTCTTCCATGAAAGATCAAAATCTCCATAAGTGTTTGAGAGAAACAAAAGGAATTAATAAAAATAGTAAAAGTCCTGATTTTCAACAGGGTAACAAAATAAAAGAAAGCTCGAAAAGGAGTGTGCAACAACAAAGAAGTTCTTTAAATCAAGGTCAAGATATAAAAAATGAAAATGGCAGCCATGCAAACAGTTTGAATTCTAATACAACAAAAGTGAAAAGAAATGTTGATAATAAACGACAGAACAAACATCAAGCTCAGTCTGTTTCTAAAGAAAAACCAACAGAGTGTGATGAGCCTGATATTCAATTGCCACGCAAACCAGGTAAATGCCTTTTCTCCCTGATTTAATATTGTTCTCTGTTTAGTATTGTGTTAAACTTAACAGAATTTGGAAAAAAAAAATGTAAAGATTGTTAGGAGAGGGAGTGGCACAGGAGTGGCTGTGTGGTAAGTAGCTTGCTTACCGACCACATGGTTCCGGGTTCACTCCCACTGCCTGGCACGTTGGACAAGTGTCTTCTATTATAGCCTCGGGCCGACCAATGCCTTGTGAGTGGATTTGGTACACGGAAACTGAAGGAAGTCCGTCGTATATATGTATTTATATATGTGTATGTGTGTCTGTGTTTGTCCCCCCAACATTGCTTGACAACCGTTGGTGGTGTGTTTACGTCCCCGTAACTTAGCGGTTCGGCAAAAGATACCGATAGAATAAGTACTAGGCTTACAAAGAATATGTCTTGGGATCAATATGCTTGACTAAAGGTGGTGCTCCAGCATGACCACAATCAAATGACTGAAACAAGTAAAAGAGTAGAGGAGTTGGCTAATAATTTATTTAACATACATTCTATGAAGGTGCAGACATTCTATGGTGTGGTTAAGAAGATTGCTTCACAAACCACATAGCATTGGGTTCAGTCGCACTGTGCAGTACCTTGAGCAAGTGTCTCCTGTAGCCCTGGCCAACCAAAGCCTTGTAAGAGGACTTAGTAGATGTAAACTATGTCAAGATCCATCATTATACACTTGCCCAAGGTCCCACTGCATGGCACCTTGGGCAAGTGTCTTCTACTATAGATTTGGGCTGACCAAAGACTTGTGAGTGGATTTGGGAGATGAAAACTGAAAGAAGTCCATTGTATATATATATATATATATATATATATATATAAATGTGTGTGTGTATATATTTATATGTATGTATCTTTGTGTCTGTCCCCACTCTCACCGCTTGACAACCAGTGTTGGTGCGTTTACATCCTTGTAACTTAGCAGTTCAGCAAAAGAGACTGATAGAGCAAGTACTGGGCTTAAAATAATAAGTCCTGAGATCAAATTGTTCAATGAAAAACCTTCAAGGCGGTGCTCCAGCATGGCTGCAGTCAAATGACTGAAACAAGTAAAAGAATAAAAGAACACACACACACACATATATATTCTTTTATTCTTTATATGTTTCAGTCTTGAGGCTGTGGCCATGCTGGGGCAATGCCATATATATATATATATATATATATATATATATATATATATTAATTATTAGGGAAGCAGTATTAATACTGAATGGCAATTTTTATATCCAACTTAACATGGATATCTTGTAAAATGCTGAATACTACATTATTAGCCCTGAGAGATCCTCTCGTATAGGTGCTTGGTGCATATAAGCATGGACATAAACCATAGCAGACAAAAATCATCTGTTATGGGCACTAAAATTCCCTTATGTAATTTCACTGGACCTCAGCAGTGGGATGTGTCTTGTGACCACATACCTGTCAAATCTCACTGCCTCAATATATAAAATATCAGCATCTCTCCAGATACTGATGTCACAAATAGCTAGCAGGTTTATTAAAAATTATTAGCAACAGAAGCACAATTAGTACCAAAAGGCAATAATTGTATTCACCTTAATGTAGATGACTTGTTAGAACATCAAATACTGCATTATTAGCTTTGAGAGATCCCCCTCATATAGGCGCATGGTGCATAAAAAGCACAGGCTAGAACCATGTGGCTAGGGAGCAAACTTGTTACAGATTGAAAGCCAAATGTTCAGTTGAAAATTAATTTGGCAAAAATATTGATTTTGAAATTTTGAAAGCATTTACAGACATCTCTCACAAGGCTTTGGTTGGCCTATAAGGTTGGCTTTCTCCTTTTGCCTATATATATATATATATATATATATATATATATATATATATATATATATATATATATATATATATATATATATATATATACTACACTCTCTGAGTGGTTGGCGTTAGGAAGGGCATCCAGCTGTAGAAACTCTGCCAAATCAGACTGGAGCCTGGTGTTGCCATCCGGTTTCACCAGTCCTCAGTTAAATCGTCCAACCCATGCTAGCATGGAAAGCGGACGTTAAACGATGATGATGATGATGATGATGATATATATATATATATATATACCACTTTTGCATAACCAGCCCCAGCCCATTCAAAAGTACCTTGGATCGTAGGGTGACCTGCTGTGCTTGAGGAGACCTATTGAGTCAAGTACATCAACATCAAAATGAAAATAAAATGGAAATTGTAGTTGTGATACACGTGTCAGAGTGGCACGTAAAAAGCACCATCCGAACGTGGCCGATTCCAGCGCCGACTTGACTGGCTTCCATGCCGGTGGCACGTAAAAAGCACCCACTACACTCACGGAGTGGTTGGCGTTAGGAAGGGCATCCTGCTGTAGAAATACTGCCAGATCAGACTGGAGCCTGGTGCAGCCTTCTGGCTTCCCAGACCCCAGTTGATCCGTCTAACCCATGCTAGCATGGAAAACGGACGTTAAACGACGACGACGATGATGATGATGATGATGATGATATATATCTTTTCTGTCAAACACGAGATGTAATTCTATTTCTTATTTCCACTCCTAGTTGAGATGGATGAATCCCTGTCGGCCATCATTGCAATGTTAAAGGACAGAAATGATCTAAATACAGACACCAGTGATGTTAATCAATATATTGATGAGCATAACCAATCAAGCGATAATGAAGATGGAATCAGGTAAGATAGCAATACTTTCATCATCTTCACCACTGTTTGTGGCTCTATCTTGGATTGTACTACTTAATTTGTTGTTATTTAACCCCTAGTTACCCCTAATCAAAAGCATTCTAACCATGATGATCCCACCTTTATTCCAAGCTTAGCATCCAAAAACAACATTATCCAATGTATTCTTTTATTTTAATACAATTGGATGTGGTTAAAAGGTATTTGGCTGCTATTATTAGCAGGTTAAATGACCATATAAAGGCAGCTTCAGGATTCTAGTTAATGATGACTGAAAGATCAGTGAAAATATTATGATCAAGAAGGGAAATAAAGATGAGATGTAGTAGCAACATTTAACTATAGTAGGATATCTCTTTTTTAGAAGTGTTCCCTTTGACCAAAAGGACCCACCTATTTCCAGCTTGAAATGTTGATAATGACCACCTCCAATATCTTCTCCACTATTATTAGTATACCCTAAATCCATGCCAGAATGGAAAAGGGACAGTAATTGATGATGTGGATAATAGTAAAAAAAGGCAGCCTCTATGCTGTTGCTCAAACCGCTCAAAACCACAGCCAAAGTTTAAAACCTTACAGCCTTAAATAAAGGTGGATGTAATGGAGAATGTATTCAAGAGTGCACTGTACCTAAAAATAAATGGGATCATCACTGATGGAGTGCCTTTCATATTGAGTCTGCTTGATCTAGTCTGAGCTGCTATGTCTGTGTGTGTGTGTTTATTACTTCCACTGCTTGTCAAACACTGTTGGTTTGTTTATCTCCTTGTCTTTGTAACTTAGTGTTATGGCAAAAGAGACCAGTAGAATAAGTTTCCAGAATTCAAAATAAATGTTAAAGTTGATTTGACTAACCTTATATAAAATCAATCATTTTTTTTATCGCAGAAGACAGAGATTTCATGGTGCATTTATATACTACTACACAATATTTATATTGACACTCAAAACATTAAACTATTTATACAGTTAATCATGAACTTGTGTTATTTCTTCTGTTTTTATTACAGAGGAGAAAATTCTGACCAAAGTGATTATGTTTATTTGTTTACATCTTCACCCAAATCAGCTCCTAAGTATAGTCATTCACCAGTTCAGGAAAATGACAGTGCTGGGGTAAGTTGCTTGAAGTTTCTACATGAAACATTTAATACATTTTGAGATTAAGTTTCAAAGATTGTCCTTTTATCTTCTACTCAACAATCATTTTATTCACTGGTCTAATCTGCATATCAATAGATGTACTGAATGAAAAATAATTCATTAGCTTATTGAAAATGCTAGATATCCATCTTTCATCCATAATACTATCCTCTTTATCTACATTCTTAATACTATCCTCTCTCCACCCACATTTTACATTGATCACCCACCTGAGCCACCAAATTATCTCCTCTTTTTCACTACCATACATCATTCACTCTCCCCATGCACTTTGTCTGTATCTACCCTTAAACTCTTGCAATATACCCACTCTTTATAGCTTGAGGGTTCACCCTGACATCTCATCACCAGTATTTCTATTTCCAGCTCCACCTTAGTCACTCTCACCTACTCTTCTATTATATGCAGGGGTAGATCAAAACCCATAGAGGCTCTTAAAGGGTTTTGATGCCCCCATATATAATTCAAAGTACAAACAATAATAAAACATAAAAGAAATTTTTATTTTTCAAAATGAAACAAAACTAACATTATGATGGAAAATAATGTTTATTTTTGTATACTTCCACTTTATATTTGAAAAGTTCTCTCCTACTTGTTCTTAACTGCAAATCAGATCCTCACTATGACACCATGAATACATTGGAATTATATTTCTGATCATATAAACCACTTCAAATATTATTTTAGCAAGTTTAAAGTGATTTCTTTTGTGCTGTAAACCATTTACCATTTCTGTGGGGGGTCCCCCCCCCCCCCACCTCCATTGCTGACCTAAGTGTGTGCTTATTTTGCTTAATGGTTAATCTAGTGCCGATAACATGAGTAGGTGGGTAGCTTCTCTAGGACAAGAAACTTATTCTGGTCCTTTCTCTCAGACTTTAACCTCTCATCTCCTAGCATAAAGCTGCCTCCCTCTCCTTCCTTTGGTACTGCAGCCCCACTCAGTGGAAGGGGATCTCAGTCTTGTAAGCTATGTTGTGGCTCATGAGTGCTGGTGCCACAGAGCAAAAAACAAAAAAAAGAAATACTGAGTACCAGCTATAAAGTGGTTAGCATTAAGAAAGGCACCCAGCCTTAGAAACTATACCAAAACAAACATTGGAGCATAATGCAATCATCAGATCCTATCAAACTATCCAATCCAAGCCTGCATGGAACAAGACCAGTAAATGTTGATGATGAATTATAAACAAAATGTATTTTATTAATATAGGCATAGGAGTGGCTGTGTGGTAAGTAGCTTGCTTACCGACCACATGGTTCCGGGTTCATTCCCACTGTGTGGCACCTTGGGCAAGTGTCTTCTACTATAGCCTCGGACCGACCAAAGCCTTGTGAGTGGATTTGGTAGACGGAAACTGAAAGAAGCCCGTCGTATATATGTATATATATATATATATATATATATATATGTATGTGTGTGTATATGTTTGTGTGTCTGTGTTTGTTCCCCCACCATCGCTTGACAACCGATGGTGGTGTGTTTACATCCCCGTAACTTAGCGGTTCGGCAAAAGAGACTGATAGAATAAGTACTGGGCTTACAAAGAATAAGTCCTGGGGTCAATTTGCTCGACTAAATGGTGGTGCTCCAGCATGGCCGCAGTCAAATGACTGAAACAAGTAAAAGAGTATAGATATACAATTAAAATCATCATCATCATCATCAACTTTTAACGTCTGTCTTCCATGCTGGCATGAGTTAGATGGCTTGACAGGAGATGTTAAGGCTAAGGGCTTCCCCAGATTCCGTAGTCTGTTTTGGTTTGGTTTCTGCAGCTGGTTGCCCTTCCTAATGCCAACCACTTTACTGAGTGTACTGGGTGCTTTTTACAGGGTTCCATCACCAGCACTTTTTACATGGCACCCTGGTTTTAGGATCTCAGTTCTCTTGTGGTGGGCGAGTCTTCTTGGTTACAGCAGTGTACTACATATCTTGGTCCTCTGTCACCTCCTTCATTTGGCTCAGCGTTTTGAGATTGGCCTTCAATACTTTGTCCCATGTCTTCCAGGGTCTCACTCTTCTACAGCTTCCCCCCACTTAAAGTGAATGGCACTTCTTTTAAAATGGATTATTATATACTTTGGAAATGTATTCAAAGGATAAATATAATATAATATTAATAAATTGTGTGCTTTCTTCACATTATATGTTTTTCTTTGAATACATTACCAAAGTATAAAATAATCCATTTTAAAAGAAGTGCTGATCACTTCAACTGGAGGGATTTGTGGAAGACAGAGATACAAGAAGACATCGACCATGCAAGCATGGAAAAGTGGACAGTAAAATGATGATGATGATGGTGGTGGTGGCGAAGTAGTAGTAGTAGTAGTACCAGCAGCAAAATAGATACACTACTTCTTGAACCATGCAACCACTTAATGGGAAATCATTCTACAAAATTAAATGAATGAAATGAGAAATAAGGAAAGCTTCTAACGAAGCTTTTGCACCTGGAATATAATTTTTTTTTCTTTTTAAACTTTCTGCATTGTTAGAAGCTTTCCTGATTTCTTATTTCATTCATTTTTCTATTTCTGTACTACAATGCTTCAAGCAAACTACAACACTCTTCTTACAAAATTATATGTTTTATTGCTCTTTTTTTTCTTTATTTTATTGTCTTTATAGAGAGTGCAGTCTGGCGGCAAAGTAAAAGGGGGTTTAGGGGATCTACTGTATTCTGCTCGAGGGGCAAAACCAGAAGATGATTTTGTTTTGAGTGACAGTGATGAAGAAAGAGGGAAAACACGAGTGAAATTAGGGAATTCCCGTTCACACACAAGTAGTGCTACTTCCAGTAGAGGCAGTTCTAGTAAAAGTGTTCATGCAGGATCCAATTCAAGGACTAACATCTTGCTACCTGAAAAGGGAGAAAGTCTGCCTATACATAGTCAAACCGTCCAGCAATATAATTCAGCTTCTAATAACCATTCCCAGTTACAGCCTGGAAGTGGTCTCAAATATAATTCTGCTAATTACGTTACAATGACAGATCCATCACAAGTGAAAGTTCAACCGAGTCAGTTGTCCAGGTTGAGTCGGAAATCATTACGAGAGGTCAGTTCATCAAAAGTAAAGCCACTCAGTGAATCTACTGTTGAGGTGAGTAACAACTGGGTTTTTTGGGGTTTTTTTTTTTTTTGTAAAAGCTTGGCAGGGAAGAGGTAGTACACATGATCCTTTTTATGGTTTCTGTGACCAGTGGGAAGACAGGAGGAAGTTATCCTCTGATGGAGATGGGACCTGAATGCTTGCAACAGAGTGCACTCTACTGAAGAACCCCCAGGGGACCAGTCAGTGGTGATAAACGAGGCAAAAGATTAAGTTTACTATCCAAGAACAGGAACCATCCATCCTAAGGGCTTGCACAGTTTTTCTCTAACAAATTTTGATCAAAAGCATGGTGACTGAAGACTGGTGAACTAGATGGCTGCACAAGGCTCCAATCTGATTTGGCAGAGTTTCTACAGCTGGATGCCCTTCCTAACGCCAACCACTCTGAGAGTGTAGTGGGTGCTTTTACGTGTTACCGGCACAAAGGCTAGTCAGAAGGCAACGGCCACGCTCAAAATGGTGTATTTTATGTGCCTCGCCATGATAGATCGCTGACCACTACACACATTTTTTTTCTCTCCTTGTTTCTTTCTGTGTTCCTTTCTGTGGAAGAGTGTAGGCTCGAAACGTTAAAGGCATTTTCAATTCCCGAGCGTTATACTAATACATCTATTTGTTTTCTACACCACCTGTCTTCGTCTGTTGTTTTTTTTTTGTGAATTCTGTCTCTCTCTCTCTATATATATATATTCAAAAACCTATTTCATTTTAGAAAATTTACGACAGCAACAAATACCAGACAAATTATAGTAACACAATGGATTCCTGTGAAGAACTCGTTCTGGCCAGCATGAAACGTCAACAAGAAGAAGAATTTGCTTTACATCAAAGAGACAGAGATGCCAACTCAAATGTCAACCCGATGGCTTTGGCAAACCACCTGTATGAGGACTCAACCACTACAACGAGTGATGATGATACATTCAGCTCACTCAAAGTTCCAGTAGGTGTTGCTTTTAATGCTTTTTGTTTTTCAGTCATTTATGTTGCACATCATCATCATCATCATCGTTTAACGTCCGCTTTCCATGCTAGCATGGGTTGGACGATTTGACTGAGGACTGGTGAGACCGGATGGCAACATCAGGCTCCAATCTAATTTGGCAGAGTTTCTACAGCTGGATGCCCTTCCTAACGCCAACCACTCACAGAGTGTAGTGGGTGCTTTTACGTGTCACCCGCACGAGGGTCAGTCAGGTGGTACTGGCAACGGCCACGCTCAAAATGGTGTCTTTTATGTGTCACCCGCACAAGAGCCAGTCCAGGGGCACTGGCAACGATCTCACTTGGCTTGCCGGGTCTTCTCACGCACAGCACATTTCCAAAGGTCTCGGTCAGTAGTCATCGCCTCGGTGAGGCCCAATGTTCGAAGGTCTTGCCTCACCACCTCAGCCCAGGTCTTCCTGGGCCTACCTCTTCCACGGGTTCCCTCAACTGTTAGGGTGTGGCACTTTTTCACGCAGCTATCCTCATCCATTCTCACCACATGTCCATAACAGCGCAATCGTCTCTCTTGCACACCACGACTGATGCTTCTTATGTTCAGCTTTTCTCTCAAGATACTTACACTCTGACGGGTATGCACACTGACATTACACATCCAGCGGAGCATACTGGCTTCATTCCTTGTGAGCTTACGCATGTCCTCAGCAGTCACTGCCATGTAGCATGGCTGTTCGTACACATGCGTCATACAGTTTGCCTTTTACTCTGAATGAGAGTCCCTTTGTCGCCAGCAGAGGTAAGAGCTCTCTAAACTTTGCCCAGGCTATTCTTATTCTAGCAGCTACACTTTCAGCGCACCCACCCCCACTACTAACTTGGTCACCCAGATAGCGGAAGCTATCGACTACCTCTAGTTTTTCTCCCTGGAATGAGATAGAAGTTGTTTCCTGTTTGTTTACAGTGTTTATTGCACCTGAACATCTGCCACATACAAAAACTAACTTCGTAGTTAATCTGCCTTTGATATTGCTGCACCTCTTATGTGTTCATAGCTTGCACCGGGTACATCTTATAGAGTTACTACCTACTCCTTTTCTACATACTGAGCAGGGCCATCTACCTGAAGGGGTTTGTGTTTTATCTACCTTCCTACTTATTAGGATTTGGGTTTTTGCTAGGTTGACTCTAAGGCCCTTCGATTCTAGTCCTTGCTTCCACACCTGAAACTTCTCCTCTAGTTCTGATAGTGACTGCGCAATTAGTGCAAGGTCATCAGCATAGAGGAGCTCCCAGGGGCAACCTGTCTTGAATTCCTCTGTGATCGCCTGGAGGACTATGATAAATAGGAGGGGGCTGAGGACGGAACCTTGGTGGACCCCTACCTCTACCCGGAATTCATTACTGTACTCATTTCCAACCCTCACCTTACTGGCAGCATCTCTGTACATGGCTCGCACAGCTCTCACTAACCATTCTTCTATCCCAAGTTTCCTCATTGACCACCAGATAAGGGATCGGGGGACCCTGTCAAAGGTTTTCTCCATGTCAACAAAAGCCAGGTACAGAGGTTTATCCTTGGCTAGGTATTTCTCCTGCAGCTGTCTCACTAGAAATATGGCATCAGTGGTGCTTTTACCTGGCACGAACCCAAACTGCATCTCATCTAAATTGATTCGCTCCCTAATTAGTTGGGCTATGACCCTCTCCGTAACTTTCATAACCTGATCTAACAGCTTGATGCCTCTGTAATTATTTGTATCTAAAGCGTCACCTTTACCTTTGTAGCAGTTGACTATGGTGCTGCTACACCAGTCATTGGGTATGACTCCTTCGTGTATCACCTGGTTCGTAATATGGGTGACTAGGCTGTAGCCAACACTGCCAGATAATTAACAACAATCGTCATCATCATCATCATCAGCATCATCAATGTTTTAATGTCTTGCATGGATCGGACAGAGTTTACTGAGGCAGATTTTCTATGTCTGGATGCCCTTGTTGCCAACCTTCACCTGTTTCCAAGCAAAGTAATATTTCCTCATGGCTGGACATATTTTCGCAGAATTTTGGAAATGAATGACATTGCTTGTATGACAGTGATACTCATTTACAGCTATCACATGATGTTGCACACACATAAACACACGTGCACACACACACACACACACACACACACACACACACACACACACACACACACACACAGTGGATTCCTTTCAGTTTCCAATTACCAAATCGAATCACAAAACTTTGGTTGGCCCTAGACATTTACCCGAGGTACCATGCAATGGGACTGAACCTGTAACCATGTGAATGGGAAGCAAACTTCTTAATCATACAGCCTACTGACATGTGTTGGGTAGATCTAACAACGTCTCCCCATTTGTAGCAGTCCTTTATTATCTGGCACCACAACAAAAGAGAAAACCAGTTGCGTTTGGTGTTCTGTAATTCTTTTCTTATTAACTGATTTTCTTTACTGATTGTGGCCATGCTAGAGTAACACATTTAAGAGTTTCAAATCAATTGTGTTGACCCAAGTCCTGATTTTCAGCCAAGTCCTGATTATTACCACTGCCTTAGCAACAGCGAAGGCATTGTTGCCAGTTGTGTTTGTTTGTTTGTCTGTGGACAAGATTTCTCAAGAACTGCTGGATAGATTTGGATGAAACTTTCAGAGATGTTTGGCCTCATGACTGGCACGAACTGATTAGATTTTGGGACCGATCTGATAACAGACAAGGATTCTGGATTATTTTCCCTGTTTTTTACTTAATTTTTGAGAGCAGTTGGGTTCATTTTTAGTATTCTCATTTGTGAGAGCAGTCGAGTTTATTTCAGATATTCTCATTTTAAAGATCATCACTGGCTACTTGTTGAGTGCTCTTGTTTGTCATATTAGTTGGTCGGCACTCCATCGGTTATGACGACGAGGGTTCCAGTTGATCCGATCAACGGAACAGCCTACTCGTGAAATATAACGTGCAAGTGGCTGAGCACTCCACAGACACGTGTACCCTTAACGTAATTAGGGTTAGGCTTAGAGTTAGGGTTAGAGTTAAGGTTATCCGACATATTCCCCTCTCAGATTCACACTCGCAGCGGTCCTTCAGTTTTTCTAAGCCCTGTAAAAGAACTCAGAAGGTTGGGCCTCCAGCCAGGTCTTTCGTGACACCCTTAAAACCAGGAACTTTTCAACTCCCTAACGTATGTGTATGTCTGCAATATGTGCAAAATTCGTATGTGTATATGTGCACAGGCCAGTAGCACTCATTTGAATCTCTCTCTTTCTCTCTCTCTCATGCACACCACACACACACACACACACACACACACACACGCAAACACTTTTAATGTCCTCTCTCTTTAGTATGTCAGATCTTTTTTACATTATTTGTGTCATTATTTAACAGCTTCCTGTAATAGGTGGCCACAACTATAAAGAAGAAATGAAGTACCCTTCCAGACGCAGCACTGATACCTTGAGTTCTTCAAATCCCAGGTAATATTAATTCTATCTAATAACCTTTTTAATCTAAGTTTTTAGTATAAAGTGTGGCCATTTGGGAAGAAGCTTGCTTCCCAACCACATGGTTCCAGGCGCAGTCCCACTGTGTGGCGTCTTGGGCAAATGTCTTCTACTATAGCCTCAGGCCAATCAAAGCATTGTGAATGGATTTGTTTGACAGAAACTGAAAGAAGACAGTCATATATATGTATGTATATGTAAGATCCAAGGATCAAGGTGTAGGAAAAAGGTTAGCTTCAAGCAAACTGTAGAAAATATAAAAAAACAACTTTCAGGAAGGTGGAAGGTTGTGAATTTTCCATGTATTGACATATACCTTGCATGTATATTCACCACTTTCGAGGTCCGCTTACTATGAAACATATGTAGCCATGCTATTTTCTATTCCATTCCTTAACTCATGTATCTCAGCCATGGCCGATGCCAGTGTTGGATGTCCAGCCCATTTAAAAGTACAGGCGATATGATATGCTTGAGAAGACCTGTTGAGTTAAGTAAAACCAAAATCGTAGCTGTGGCCAGTGTTCCCTGACTGGCTCCCGTTCCAGTGGCATGTAAAATGCATCATCTGAACATGGTCGGTGACAGTGCCCCCTGACTGGCTCCTGTGCCAGTGGCACATGAAAAGCACCATCCGAATGTGGCCAATGCCAGTGCTCCCTGACTGGCTCCCATGCCAGTGGAACGTAAAAGGCACTATCCAAACATGATTGATGCCAGACCCGCTTGACTGGCTCCTGTGCTGGTGGCATGTAAAAAGCACCCACTACACTCTCAGAGTGGTTGGTGTTGGGAAGGGCATCCAGCTGTAGAAACATTGCCAGAGCAGATTGGAGCCTGGTGCACCCGCTGGCCCTCCAGACCTCAGTCAAACTGTCCAACCCATGCCAGCATGGAGAATGGACGTTAAATGATGATGATATATATATATATATATATATATCATCATCATCATCGTTTAACATCCGCTTTCAGTGCTAGCATGGGTTGGACAATTTGACTGAGAACTGGCGAACCAGATGGCTGCACCAGGCTCCAGTCTGATCTGGCAGAGTTTCTACAACTGGATACCCTTCCTAACACCAACCACTCCGAGAGTGTTGTGGGTGCTTTTATATGCCACCAGCACAAGGGCCAGTCAGGCGGTACTGGCAATGGCCACGCTCAAAATGGTGTATTTTATGTGTCACCTGCACAGGAGCCAGTCCAGTGGCACTGGCAACAACCTCGCTTGAATGTTTATATATATATATATATATATATACATAGAGAGAGAGTAGTTAATATAGAAAAATTTGAGTGGCATACCTATTTGAGTACTCAGTGCACATATCTATTAGTTTGAGTCACCTTGACAAAAGTTCTTTGTATTATCATCACCCTGAAGAATTTTTAGTCAAAGGAATCAACTCCAGTACTTAATTTTTTTTTTTAAGCTTCGTACTTCTTCTATGGATCCATTTTGCTGGGACTGCCTAAGTTACAGGGATGTAAACACACCAACACCAGTTGTCAAGCAGCGATCAGGGAGAAACAAAGACACACACACACACACAGATACATACATATATATACATACACACAACGGTCTTCTTTCTGTTTCTACCTACCAAATCCACCAACAAGGCTTTGGTCAGCCCATGGCTATAGTAGAAGACGCTTGGCTAAGGTGCCACATAGTGGAACTGAACTCAGAATCACGAGGCTGGGAAGCAAGCTTCTTACACAGCCATACATGCACCAGCTTGAATAAATTAATTGATTAATCCAAATTTGTTTTGCTTTCTAGTATTTAGTTGTTGTTGTCATTTACTTCTTAATTTTTTTAAAAAAATATTCTTTGTTATTGTGTAGAGACTGGAATGTGTTTAGTCCACCCATTGTCCTTCCAAGCGAATTACAGCAAAAGGAACAGTTTGATGTTACCTTAAGTGCCAGAATGGATGAGAAAACACTTCACAGTAAGTTGCTTTTTGTCTTCTTATCAGATAAATCTTCATCACCATTTTCTTCTTGTTCATCTACATCAGGGTACTTCAACCATATTTCGCCTATGGACCCCTTTTGTTCCTATTTTACCCGGGAGGGATACCCTCATAGTTATTCAATGTCTAAAAACTCCTTATTATATTTTTATGATTAAATATTATTAAGAATTGTATAAAAAGAATGTTTAAATGTTTTGTAGTGTAGAAAGATAACCAGTTTATTGCACATAAATTTTATGTGCAATGAAAATCTTATATAGACCCCCAAGGAACTTATGGACCACTGATCTACATTAACCTTTTGGGTTTGTTAAATTCATCTTATCACATTTGATTCATAGTTGTTGTTGGACCTTAGGTCAACTCTGATTAAGTAAACTTATGGTCAAAGGATATCTAGGATTACATTATTTAATGTGTACTTCGCTTTTGACAAGATAGTGAGACATGATTTCACTACTATTTCTAACAGCAGAGATTTAGCTATTATTTCAAGCAGCAGAGATTTGGCTATTATTTCTAGCAACTTGAAGGACCACATGGAAGACACCTTCATTGGCATCTCAGTTGTTTAACTCCAGGTTAACCCCAGTTTAGCAAGCTTGTGTTCAAAGTCATTCCTGATTTGACCATATTATTGCTTTGTATATCTAAGACTACATCACTCAGTGTGTCCTTCCTATTTTAAGACAGTAGGGTGTGGTTTGAAACAGATTCGGCTACTGTTTCTAGCAGATCAAGTGACTGAATAGAGACCATTTCACTGGTACATTTCGAGACATTTGTTAATTTAATTGGAAATTATAGGTTCCATGGAAGAAGCTAGAAGTTCTTCGTGAACTGAAGATAACTGCCATCATTTACTGCCAATTTGAAGTTAATCCAAGAGTAGAAGGACAAATGCATTTGCATTCATCATCATCGTGGTTAACTTTGCCATTTACTCTCTTTTTACTCTTTTACCTGTTTCAGTCATTTGACTGCGGCCATGCTGGAGCACCACCTTTAGTCGAGCAAATCGACCCCAGGACTTATTCTTTGTAAGCCTAGTACTTATTCTATCGGTCTCCTTTTGCTGAACCGCTAAGTTACGGAGACGTAAGCATACCACCATTGGTTGTCAAGCGATGTTGGGGGGGGACAAACACAGGCACACAAACACACACACACACACAAACACACACATATACATATACATATATATATATGACAGGCTTCTTTCAGTTTCCGTCTACCAAATCCACTCACAAGGCTTTGGTCGGCCCGAGGCTATAGTAGAAGACACTTGCCCAAGGTGCCATGCAGTAGGAATGAACCCAGAACCATGTGGTTGGTAAGCAAGCTACTTACCACACAGCCACTCCTGTTTATTCATAATCTTAATCAATGATAAATTTAAGGAACAATAAAGTACTAAGATTGATAGTATCGACCCTCCACATTTCAGAGTTGCTGACATTTATGCCCAAATTAAAACTGGTTATAAGCACCACCACCACCACCGCTGCGGAAGGCCGCCACCGCCGCCGCTGCCGCCACCACCACCATCACCTCCTTATCTCAAGAATATAGTATCCAACCTACATTTTGTGATTTTGATTATTCAGTGTCTCTTTTATTCCATATCTACAGCAATGTCGACCTTTCTAAACTTGTAAATCAAAGAATAGTCCACTTTTTCCCAAGTATGAGTTATCCAATAGAATCAAAATCTGTAATTATAAATTAATTTAGTGTATTTCTAATTTACCAGTGTTAGATTAAATCAAAGAAAGGATTATCCAATAATATGAATTCTTTTTGAATATATTTCTTACAGGCTTTGATGATTGTTGGCGCAAATAGAAAACGTGTGATTGTTTGCATGTGCAACACACCACCATCGTCCCTGCATCACCAGTATTATCATCATCATCATTGTCATCATGTCAATGACATCACCATCATCTTCATCATCATCTTCAGTGACATCACCATCATCATCATCATCTTCTTGAATGACATCATCATCTTTAATCTTTGTACTGCCACACTTTATGCACTTTTAAGTAGAGTGCAAATGCAGACTGGTATCATGAAAATGGATCTCTTGTTTCTGGGGTCTTGGGCCCGGCACTAAACCTAGTGGCCTCTTGACTGGTTACTCTGACTGATGCCATTGACATCATCATCATCATCATCATCATCTCTGCCGTGACCTTATTTGCCTGAATGAGTCTTTCTTCTTTTGTTTACTGACCATAACAGTTCTCAACCAACTAATCATTGTCGCAAGCCTAATGTCTCTTGAAATACAAATGTAATACTAATGTAAGCTAATTTTTTACTAATGATGTACTGGAATAATTATTTTCCTGTGACTGTTAATTCTGAAATTCTGTAAATCTGTAAATAAAACTGAAACCTTGAAGCACTTATTTGTCTTTTGACTGTACACTGCATATATTGTTTTCTGTGGTGTTGCAATATTTTCATTGATTAAGATTATGAATAAACATCTGCAAAATAATCTCATCATTATCTTCTACACAACATCACCACTGCCACTGTCTCCACAAAACCACTGTGCCCAGTAGTGTCATACTTAAGCATTGTTTTTCTCTCCTGTCATCGTCATCATTTTATTATGCGCTAACATGAGTTGAATAGATTATTATGATATGAGATCTTTCTTACTGGGAACTACTGCTCTTATAGACTGCTGCTTACATGTGTTATTTTGGCTTAGTTTTTATAGCTGGATGTCTTCTTTTTTTGTCAGTCACTATGTAAAGTATGCTGGGGGCATTTTCTTGTGGCACCAGCACTAGAGAAGATGAGAATTCCTCAATAAGACAAGACTGAAGGAATCTTACAACCGTATGCTTTCTTTGCTCATTTGCCATTCACTTCATAGTGCATGCTGGGTGTATTTTTCAAGGCACCAGCACTAAAGAGGTTGCCAAGTCTTCAGTGAAACAGGACTAAGGAACATCTCTGCCTTATTTTACCTCTGCTCGCTTACCAATCACTCTAGTTTGCAGGGGTGATGGTGCTTGGACAGTTTTCCAACATGGTACCAGCACAGGAGGGTGGGTACTTTGTACTCTATATGTATAGAGGGTACTCAGTAACCTAAGATGTGTACTTTTGCTTAGGTAATGTTATCAAGAGATGGGGTGGATGAAAGGGATAAAAATAGCATGGTAGAGACAGAGTTATTGGGGTGGAGATGAGAGAGGAATGACAAAAGTAGGTGGTGGTGACAAGTGAAGTTCCAAAAGCCAATAGTGACATCATCAATGGGTTGGGCGAGGACCATGTCTTGCTCAGACATCTGTTTTGGTATGGCCTCTGTAACTAAATGTCCTTCCTAACACCAACTTCTTTACAGAGTGTACAGGATGTATTTTTCAAGGCATCAGCACTGGAGAGGTTATCTCTTCTTGACCATAAGTTGTCTTTGTTGAATTTGCCAAGCACTTTACAGAGAGCAGTAGGTGCATTTTTGGGGGGACTTTAGCACTAGAAAGGCATTTATGCCCTTGATTAGGCTAAAAGGTCCTCTAGATCCGGCATATTTCCATTTTCCTTTGTCAACAGATCATTGCCAGGGAAGATTGTAAACAACAAATATTGATGTATTTTTAAACAATAATTTGTTTTTCTATCTTAACAGATCAATGCCAGATGAAGTTCCCGAGAACCAGTTGCAAATTTGATTCCAACAATAAATGCAACGAGGAAGAACTGGACTTGTTATATGATCCTGTTCTAGGTTATTACTATGACCCCAAGACAAACAAATATTATGAACTCAAATGATAATGGAGGATTTTATATACTAGACAACTTGTCTTGGGGCATTGTGTGTGTGCATGTGTGTGTGTGTGCATATGTGTGTGTGTATGTGTGTGGACATGTACACAGTTACTTTTTTTACAAACTTCACCACACACATACACGTATTTAATTAACCTGTGATTTGAGGTTTAATTTATCTGTGATATATCATTGTCCCAAGATGTACAAATTACTGTTTTACATATCTTTCATTATCAATTTATTGATGTGTATGCACATATATATTTAGTTTTTTTATTAGCTGATAATACTGTAGTACTACAGGAGTTACTCATGGGTCTAGAGTTTTGTGTCAAGGCTCTTATCAAACCAATGGTCAAAAATACCTTGGCACAAAACTCTAGGCTTTTCAGTAACTCCTGTAGTATTATCAGCTAATAAAAGATTATATATGTATATTCTGCTTTGTGTATTGAGTTTTCTTCCATCCATTTGTAAAACAAAATGTACTTGCATATATATATATATATATATATATATATATATATATATATATATATATATATACACACACATGGAGCACTCCGTCGGTCACGACGACGGGGTTCCCAGCTGATATGATCAATGGAACAGCTTGCTCGTGAAATTAATGTGCAAGTGGCTGGTCACTCCACGAATATGTGTACCCTTAACGTAGTTCTCAGGGAGATTCAGCGTGACACAGAGTGTGACAAGGCTGGCCCTTTGAAATACAGGTGCTACTCATTTTTGCCAGCTGAGTGGACTGGAGCAACATGAAATAAAGTGTCTTGCTCAAGGACACAACACGTCGCTGGGAATTGAACTCACGACCTTACAATTGTGAGCTGAATGCCCTAACCACTAAGCCATGCACCTTCACTATATATATATATATATATATATATATATATATATATATATTGGTGTTAGGAAGGGCATCCAGCCATAAAAGCCATGCCAGTACAGATAGAGCTTGACGCAGTACTCTAGCTTACCAGCTCCTGTCAAACTGTCTTTAATCCATACCAGCATGGGAAATAGATGTTGTGGCACCTTAGGCAAGTGTCTTCTACTATAGTCTCAGGTCAACCAAAGCCATGTGAATGGATTTTGTAGACAGAACCTGAAAGAAAGCCCATCATAGGACACCCTAAGTGGGAAATTTAATGAGAATGAGGAGAAACTACAGTCTTGTAATGTAGAGGGCAACTGGGAGTTTTTCTGCAGGACAGCTTGCTGAGTGCCACAGACCAAATCTGTGACTGGTGCAAAGTCCCAACCTAACCTAGGGTGACGTGGTGGTGGAACGATGTAGACAAACTGTTAGAGTGAAGGAACAGGACTAGAAGAATGGTGGTAGTAGAGAAACATATCAAGTTGCTAGGAGGGAGGTTAGGAGACAGGTATGCCTAGTCAGGGGAGAAGCAGATAGGAGGAAGTTTGCCAATGTTCTGTGATGAGAAGACCAGAGGCTTAAAATGTTTCAGATTGCAAGACAGTGTATAAGAGAAAATTATGACATGGTAGAAGAGAAATGTGTTTGCATGGATGACGGTTTACTTACTGTTAGTGATCCTGCAAAGAAGGAGGCTTGGAAGTGCCACTATGAAAGTTACTAAATGTAAAGAATGCATGGGAGAAGGAGCGCCTGCCTAATGTGGACCCAACATCAACAGTAGCTTAATTGATAAAACAATTAAGGATATGAAGACAGGGAAAGCCTCCGGCCCATCAAGAATCACCACTGAGATGCTTAAAAATATCTGGCGGAGTGGGATATGACCTGGTCACTTATATAGTTAATCAGGTCGTCCATGAAGGGGTCATACCCAGTGATTGGTGTAACAACACTATAGTCAACTGCTACAAAGGTAAGGGTGATGCCCTTGACAGAAATAATTATAGAGGCATCAAATTGCTGGACCAGATGATGAGAATTGCAGAAAGGGTCATCGCTCAATTAATTAGGAAGAGAGTTAGCATAGATGAGATGCAGTTTGGATTTGTGCCAGGGAGAAGCATCACTTATGCTGTCTTCCTGGTGAGGCAAATTCAGGAGAAATACTTGGCCCAAAATAAACCTCTGTATCTGGCTTTTGTTTACATGGAGAAAGCCTTTGACAGGGTCCCTCATTCCCTTATCTGGTGGGCAATGTGGAAGCTAGGGATAGATGAGTGGTTGGTGAGAGCTGTGCAAGCCATGTACAAGGATGCTGTCAGTAATGTGAAAGTTGCTAATGAGTATAACAGAGAGTTTAGTGTACAAGTTGGAATCCACCAAGGTTTGGTTCTTAGCCCTCTCTTGTTTATCATAGTCCTCCAAACTATAACTGAGGAATTTTAAGACTGGCTGCCCTTGGGAGCTCCTCTATGCAGATGACCTTGTTCTTATTGCTAAATCACTACCAGAACTAGAGAAGAAATTTCAAGTATGGAAGCACGGACTGGAATCAGAGGGTCTTAGAATTAATTTAGCAAATACCAAAGTCTTGATCAGTAGGAAAATAGACAAATCACAGATCCCTTCAGGGAGATGGTACTGCTTGGTATGTAGAAAAGGGGTTGGGAGAAACTCCATATTGTGTATTCCGTATGGAGTATGCATAAGAGGTGCAATGGTATCAGTGGAAGACTAACATAGAAAGTAGTCTTTACATGTGACAGCTGTACTGGTACATTAAACACTAGGAATGTACAAAAAAATAGACTTTCCCAAATGCCATGGGGTATCCTTAGAAGTAGTAGACAATTTCTGTTACTTAGGTGACCATGTTAGTAGTGAGGGAGATTGTTCTGGAAACATAGCTGCAAGAATAAGAATAGGCTGGGTGAAGTTCAGAGAGCAATTATCTTTGATCATAGTGAAGGGCCTCTCCCTCAGAGTGAAAGGCAGATTGTATGGCAGTGAGACATGAGCTATGACTACTGAGGATATGCGAAGGATTGAAAGAAATGAAATCAATATGCTCCACTGGATGGGTGACGTCAGTGTGCATATATGACAGTATAAGTGATTTGAGACAAAAACTGGGTATATGAGGCATTAGATGTAGTATGCAAGAGAGAAGACTGTGCTGGTATGGTCGTACAATGCATATAAATAAAATTGTTGCATCAAGAGGTGCCAATCTTTAATTGTAAAGGGAACATGTGGAAGGAGTAGACCCAGGAAAACGTGGAACAAAGTGGTGAGAAAGGATCTACAGACGTTGGGACTCACAGAGTGGATGACAGAGGTCTTAGACTCCCAACAGTTTGCTGTGCTTGGGAAGACACATCTAGCTAAGTATCATACATAATGTAAATATACAATACTGAACAGAGAATTTCATGCAGTATTCATCTGGCGACAACATCTCTTATGGACCTACTGTGTTTAAAAACAAAATGTACATCGAAAAGCATCCCAACAGTAGCTAGTGAGAGAGAACATCACATGCATTTTGGCCTCATTGCCACATGCTTAGATGATATGTGTCACATCCGATATAAAGGTAAACAGGAAAAAACATTCACTTGTATTGTGAATGGCTGCCCAGTTTAATAAAAATCTGTCATATGCAAAAGAAACACTGTTAAAGACAGAGATGACTATTTTAATTTAATACTGTTCCTATTGCACAAAGCAGATATACACACACACACACAAACACACTCTTCCCAAGTAATTATATGAGGTTGTTATTTATTAATCACGAGAAATTTTTGTATTTTATTAATGCATTGCTACACACGTTTCTGTATAACATGTGCTTGTTTGTGACTACATTCTTACATCCATTTGATATTATTAAATATAATATCCCTATGTCTCTAGAGAGTCTATTATTACATTTTTAATAGTATCCTATGGATGTGAGAATGTAGTCACAAACAAACATGTGTCATGCAGAAACATATGTAGCAATGTATTGATAAAATATTAAAATTTCCATCCAAAAAATTTCTCTTGATTAGTGCATTATATATATATATGTGTGTGAGTGTGTGTGTATATATATATATATATATATGTTTACATTTAGCAATGCAAATGAGAAAAAAGATTACTCAGTACATGTAGGGTTTATTTATTCATATACAGTCAAATGTTTCTCTCCATATGAAACTCTGAGTACATATGGAGTATGTGAACCTTAAACAAATAAAACTAAATATATATTATATATAAATTTAGTCATTCTCAAAAAAAGAAAAAGAAAAAGAACAAAATATGTTGTATAGTGATTATATTTGGTTAGTTGAAGACTTTGTTGATATGTATATACATATATATATATAATGGAGAAAAATCTGAGTTAGATGGTTTTTGTTGAGAGTTGGAAACGTTTTTTACATTTATCATATGATTCATCACCGACTCAAAGGGAAATTTCAAATTAATTCTAAATTAGTCCCATTGAGATACAAAAAATAATGATAAGAGGGCATTTTAGTTCACTGGAAGCATTGTGTATTGTTTGTGAAATGTAACATGTCTTGAATGGCACAACAATGCAGAGTGGACTATAATAACTGTTATAAATAATTTAATTATTCAAAGTCTAATATAATATTTTGGAATAGAAAAATTCCTTCTTCAGATATTCCTAGCAATATCTGAAGAAGGAATTTTTATATCCCGAAATATTATATTAGACTATGAATAATTAAATTATTTATAACAGTTATTATAGTCCACTGTACATTGTTGTGCCATTCAAGACACGTTATATTTCATAAAAAATATTGAAACAAATTGCACAGTTTTCCGTCCATTTTTCTCTGTGCTGAAGGGTTGGATGTCACCATGGTGAAGTTGATGTGATTATGAATTCATGATGTGATTGTATCTTCTTTCCATTCAGTGTGGTGGCCACCAATAATTCTAATTTGTAACGTGTATAACCTTTTAAATATTAAAAATACAAATCTATTTCAGGAATGACTTTGCCTCTCATAATTCATAGTACCAATAAAATAAACACCAGTCATATATTGGGGTAGTTTCTCCTACAATTTGTGGCCTTGAGACAAAATTAAATCATTATGATTATTTCTTGTGAATTTCTTCAGTTCATGTATTGGTGTTCATCTTCAGTTTTAAAAGTGTCAAGCAGATTAAAGACAAGTAACTCACAAGTTAGTTTGCCAAAAGTTATTTTATTCTGCAGTAGAATTGACCTTAGTACCCTAGCCAACAAATCAGTTATCAGTCTTCTATTGTTTTATCGCAAAGGTCAAGAAATATTTTGTTCAGTATTTGTGTACATTCCCATTGAATAGTTACCCTTACGTTCAGTGGTTGCTGGTTTTGTACCATAAACTTTATCATTTAAGTATCTCCATAGAGAAAAAGTCTAATGTGAAGAGTATTCTACTAACCCTCTTTGTCCAATCCACCTGATTGGCAAAATCTTATCAGTGTAGACCCTTATATTACTATGGTAATGTGGCAGTGCCCCATCATAGGGGCACACTGGATCTCCCTGAAAACTACATGAAGGGTATGTGTGTCTGTAGAATGCTCAGCCCCTTGCATGTCAATTTCATGAGCAGGCTGTTCCATTGATCGAATCAACTGGAACACCCATTGTCATCACCAATGGAATGCCCAACCATTGAAATATACTACCTTTATTTAAAAAAACAATGAAAAACCTAGTAAGAGTAATTTTACCAGTTATTAATCCAATGTTTGCAAATGTTTTCCTGTTGATCACTTTCAACAGGAAGTTTGTATTATAAAAGTAAGGAGATGGGATGGTCTGAGTGGAGTTTGTATCAAGAGTGTTAAGTATACAGATGAGATAAGGAAATGAACTCGCACTTGAGCTTTAGAAATTAACTGGTGAAAAGGAGCAGGAAAATAGACGACTTACAAGTAGTAATGGATACTGAATTTTATGATATAAAAGGATTCTTTTTATATCCAGGAGGTAGGCTGTGATACTTATGTATCAGGTATATGATTGTTGTATGTTAAGTTAAAATTTTTCAATAATAAAGTACTTACAAATATAGAAGAGAAAAGATCTAGATGGGAATTGTTTGGCTGTGAGTTGTAATCTTTGTTTCCTTACAATTTAGAAATGTATTTTTGTTTCATCTTGATTTAGCGTAATGGTCATATATGGGGTATCATGATATCATACTTTATAAATTCCTGACCAAACAATTTATAATTTTCAAATAAAACAATTTGCCATATCATAAATTGCTCATTAAGTTAAATAGATCTTATTTTATTAATTTATTTCTCTTTTGACCACAGAACTTTGATTTAGAGACTTGTGAAGTTTTGAGTAACTCTCATTTGACGTGTTACCATCTTTGAACTTTGTTTTCTTAGAAAAAGAATAAAATTTTCAAATATATTATCCCTCTATGCATGCATTAAGGAATGGTTTTACAAATATGTTGTTTTTTGTTTTTCTTTTGTTTTTTTTAATACAGAAACCATGCAGTTGTATAGTTTAAACATTTGAAAATTGATTTTGTTTAAAGTGTGATTTGTAAATAAAAGAGAAAATAGAAATAAATCTATTTTATAAAAAAAAATACTTATTTGTTTTTTTTTATTGAACCACCATTTTTCTTATTTCTTTATTGCCCACAAAGGGCTAAACATAGAGGGGACAGACAAAGGGATTAAATCGATTACATCAACCCCAGTGCTTAACTGGTACTTAATTTATCGACCCCGAAAGGATGAAAGGCAAAGTCGACCTCAGCAGAATTTGAACTCAGAACGTAACGGGAGATGAAATACCGTTAAGCATTTTGCCCGGTGTGCTAACATTTCTACCAGCTCACCGCCTTGAACCACCATTTTTCTATTTACTTTTTCTGTTCATTGAGGTTGTCTGCTCTTTAACTCTGTTTTCAAAATTAAAAAAAATAATGATTTGGTATTGATTCATCTAAGGGCAGACACATGGCTGTGTGATTACAAATTATGATGTTTCGCAACATCATAGTTCTAGGTTCAATCCCATTGTCAGTATCTTGGGCAAATGTCTTCTATCACAGTCCCATGTTGATTAGTACTTTGTAAGTAGACTTTGGTAGATGGAAACTGATCGGAAGTTTGTTCCTTTTCTATAAACATACATAGCTATGTATTGTGTGTCTTTGTATCTTTCATTCATGGATTTTAATGAAAGATGTACACATCAGACAGGAAAAGCAATAAATAGACATGTTAAAAAAAGAAAGAAGTAGCTTGTATTTGTTTTGTCCAAATATCACAGACATTTCTCAGTTGTTTTCAACATTGAAATTTCCCATTTTATTGGTTTAAGAGCAGGGGACTCCAACGTGGTCGATATCGATCCCTGGAGGTCGATGGGAATATTCAACGGGGTCGATAAATGCACATCTACTTAATTATTATTATTTATTTATTTTCTTGTACATGCCTGGGAGTCGATGGGGATGGGGGTCCATGAAGGAGTTGATAGTCTAGAAAGTTTGGGGGACTCCTGGTTTATAGGAAGAAGAGGAGTACCCATGGCCCTTTTCAGAGAATCCATGATTGGTAGGAATAAGGGTAAAAGTTATTCCCAGACCAAACTCTTTGCTTACAATAGAGTAAAACTCCATAAACCTGCAGCCATTTATGCTATTGTGAACGACCTGCATGATGTTAAATTTTTAAAGATTAATTTTCTTTGTAAATTCTCCCAAGCAATTAATATACAACAATACAGAGGATTAAGTTTCCCAAAATCAAAACCAAATTATCAAGTATAGTGATTGGCTTACATTGGAGTGAGTTGTCCAGTTTGCATAAAGTTATGAGTACTATAGGAACTTCTCAAGTCAAGGAGCACTTGAGTAGAAATATGCTCTTTCAACTCAAGAGGATAATGGGAAAATCTAAAAAGTATGAAAAGGGCACTATGCACAACACTAGCCAGAAGTCTAGAGATGTCAAATGCACTCAGCAACTGTGCAACATGGAGAGAAAGTGTTATACGATAATCAGCTATAAACACACAGTCAAGGAGGGTATTTTGCCAAGTGTAACCTTTTAGCATTCAGATTATTTTATCAAATATAATGCTTACTTGTTCACATTGTTTTGAATTTATCTTACATTATTTTGTAGCCTTCAGATTTTGATTATGTGACTGCATATTATTTAGACTTAGATTGTAGGGTAGATGTGAGAGGCTGGATCTAGCCAGTTTGAACATACAACAGGAAGACTATTTTGGCCAGATATGGTCAGTTTAAATGCTAAAGGGTTAAGGTAAGACTTGTAAGAAGTGTCACAAATGTAATTATTTCACTAAAATGTCCCATTGTGGAAAGCGAAGCCAAATTAATGAAGTCTCCTCTAACCAAGTACAATATCTGTATTCTCCACAGTCTTACAATGGCAATAAAGAAAATGAAATTTTCATAGACCATGTTACAAATATTGGTTATATGTTGAATGTGGTACAAATATTTGCCTTGGTTTAAACCCACTTATAGCACATAAATCTGTTTCAGAGTTTCATGTTAATGTATTACTTCTAATGAATAAATTACTCAGTATGTCTGGCCTGCTGAGTCCATTAAAAAATTATTTAGTTTTTAAAATTTTCCATGATAGCCTTTGGTTTATTTAATATAGGGGTTGGATGTTAACTAGAGCATTAACACCAATGTTCAAATTATTGATACATCCCAGGTATCCTTATATTAATATTGATTTTGAATTCTGGCATGAGGCCAGCGTCTAGTACTTATTTAATGAACCTCAAAAGGATGAAAGGCAAAGTCGATCTTGGCAGAATTTGAACTTGGAATGTAAAGACAGATGAAATGATGCCCATCGTACTAATGGTTCTCTCAGCTCATCACCTTAAACTATGCTAATATCATTGACTCTAAAGGAGGTTGATGCTTTTAAAAAGCAATTCAGTGCTCTTGATCTTAATCTTGTTTTCTGGTGTATTGAATTGACAGTTTGTACTTTTTGAGTTTATAACAATGTATTCAATGGATTAGAAGTGTCTTCAAGTGAATCTACTATTTATTTCACCCCAATAGTGAAGATAAGAAACTTGGGTCCTAAATACTTGAAAAAAGCAATTCAGTGTTCCCATGAGACAGCTAAAACCCTCAATGGCATATATTTTTTTTAATGGCTTAATCAGAATTGGAAGGGAAGCATATTTTACAAATTCTGAGTTAAAAATTTCCAGTCATATGGATGTTATAGCATAAAATATGGTAATTAGGATCCAACTGGACCCCATTGGCCTTCTGTGAAATTATATTTTTGTTCGTTTTTCAGATATTCTGATGAACTATAAGTCAATTTTCTTTGTATTTGTACTGGTATGAATCGATATACTAAATAATTTTGTTTTATTTTATATTTAGTGCTATATGTATAGTTTATAAAACTATAAAAAAAAAAATGTGCTAAATTTCTTGTTCTGTATTATGCACTGACATATGTATACAAGATTAAACAAATATTGCTTTATGGATAGTGCTGAAATGCACAAAAATAAAAGGGGACTCCAATGGCCTTTTGTGTAATTCTAACCCTGCCGGTCCACGAAGTGTTAAGTGGTGCAAGGACAATGCTGCAGGGTAGTGAGATGTAGGCTTTGAAAGCAAAAGACTTAAGAAGGTTAGAAAGAAATGAAGTTAGGATCATGAATAGTGTATAAATAGTTGGAGAGAAAAGCTTGATTTGGGAGGAATCAGATATAGTGTACAAGGGAGATGACTGCAATGATATAGGCATGTGATATCTAAGGAAAATGACAGGCTGTGTAAGTGCCAAGCACTCAGAGTAAATGGAACCTGTTGAAGAGGGATATCTGAGGAAAACCTGGAATGAAATGATGACTTATTTCAAAATGCTTGGAATGACACTGACAATTTGGTATGGCTGACTGGACATACAGCCTAGTTTGGCAGCAGTGCTTTTTGGTGCTGGAGACAAACACATACACCACCACCACCGCCGCCAGAACCAACACCACCACAGCCGCCACCACCGCTGCCGCCGCCACCACCGCTGCCGCCGCCACCACCGCTGCCGCCGCCACCACCGCCACCGCCACCGCCACCACCGCCACCGCCACCGCCACCACCACCACTGTTTTTCTTTTCAGACATGGGTGAACTAGGACTACATTATTCAAAGTGTATATGGTGCAATTTGAGGGCAATCTGGCTGCAGCCATGTAGAGGCTTCCACCACGTGAGCTATCATAACGCAGATAAAACATAGATGTGCATGCATGCAGGGCCTACAAGAAGGTAGGGAGGTTAGTCGATACATCGATCTGAAGCCTGTTGAACGAAGGAAGGGCCAGTAAATATCTGATGGGCTCCTTCTTGGGTGGGTGGGGGATCTGACAGCTTCAAGAGGAAAACAGTCACGAAGCACCTGCACGCACGTAGGTCAGCACTTCCTCAAACATTTTCAAGAGCAACAGAAACTAGAGTGTTTTGGTAGTTATCTCCCTTCTCGGCGCCAAATATTTTTTCTAATTGCTATGTCGTGGAGTTTAGAGAATCAGCACGATGGAACTGGTAAATAACATGAAATTTACTGATTGATTTAATAATGATTTACAATTTTTAAATGTATAACTTTCTTTCGAATATTCATTCGACGTCTAGTTGTTTGTAAACATCGATTCGTTCGAAGTTATACTTGTTCTCAAATCATCCAGTTTCATAATGTTTACTGTTTGTTTCCTAAATGTAATTATTATTATTATTGTTATTTTTTTTTATTATCTGAAGAAAAAAGTTTCTTTCCTTTCTTGTATATAAATGACGTCTGAACTGTTGCTTCGTTGGACTGATCATTGTTGTATAGCCCTAGGTAGGAGCAAACCACGTTTTTCCTTTGAAAAATCGAAAACTCGAAGACTTATGACTTCATCAAACATACCGTTAATTGTTTAGATTTGGATTTAAAGCAACTTGTTTTTAGCAAGTAGTAGTTTTAAAAGGAGTCAAAAGAATACCAAAGTACCAATGAAATAGCGAAGTCGATTTCCGAAATGTATTTGTAATTAAAAATACTTCATTTTGAATTTGTCAAACACCACGTTTTGTGTAAACTGTGAAAGAGTTAATGTTTGTGTTTGTACATTGCAAATATAGGCCAGAAAACTAATGCACATTCTGAATCCCTCTTAGAAACCATTATTGATGAGGTAAGGAGTGAGGCTCGTGAGGGCAGATCGTTTGCGTTGATGTTGCAAGTGTTTTGTGTTGCTTCCGTAGATAAAAGCAAGAGAACGAAAACGAAGAAATTCTATCTTTAATTACTCATTTATAAGATAAATTCGTTTAAAAAAGACTTTCGTAAAGTTTGCAACACAGTTATAAATAATTTCGAAAGATTGCCATAAAAATTATCAATAGAATGCAATAAACATAGCGTTTTACTTCGAAACAGAATATCAGTTCCTACTTGTGCATTCAATCAATATCATTCAACACGGTTTTCGTCTGGGTTAGGGTTAGGGTTAGAATCGGTTAATATATAGATCCGCACCCGGTGGAAAAATTGAAAAAAAAATAGTGTAGTAGTTGAAGTGCACCGTATATTGAACAAATATGAAGGAAAAAATGCGCGCTTCGAAAGGGGTGGGTGGGGAGAGGGCTCGGAAAATTCACACAACCCGAGCACTAAATCTCAACGTCCGGTCACAGGAGTGAAACAAAAATCATGTAATACTTCTAATGCAATGTATATTGAACAAATATGAAGAAAAATATGCACGCTGTCAAACGGGGTGGGGTGGGGAGAGAGCTCGGAAAATTCACACGGTCAGCCCTACACAACCCGAGCACTGAATCTCAACGTCCGGTCACAGGAGTGAAACAACGGATTTTTCAACTTGTCTAATCGTATCACCATTGGTCAACTGACCAATTATTTGAATCTGAAGAGATTTCTTTCAGAGTAATTTCCCGCAGTAATATAAAATTAGAGCGCGTTTTTATCTTATTTCAGAAATATATGAGTTTTGTCGAGAAGTGTGTTCGGAGAAGCTGTGCTGGTGGAGTTTAGGGAGGTTAAACTTCCGCAATATGTTCGAGAAAGACGATGAGAAAAATTTTCTGCAATGACAACTTTGACTTTTCCATAAAAGTCTTCGTCCTTATAGAAATGCTTTCCCTACAATTTCCGCACCGCCACACAAATCCATCCAGCGATTTGGCTTTCTTCAAAGTCATATCGTGTGTGCAATCACACGTTTTACTGGTTGTCGCTGTTCAAATGATTCTCTTTTAGGGTTGAGCACACCGTTGGAATTTTGTGTCAAAAACATTCATTTGACCATGATTCCAACGGTCAAATTGTTCCCTTTTGCGCACGTGTGCCTAACCCTAAAAGAGAATTGTATGAAAAACATTTCAATAATGGCACAGGAGTGGCTGTGTTGTAAGTAGCTTACCAACCACATAGTTCCGGGTTCAGTCCCACTGCGAGGCACCTTGGGCAAGTGTTTTCTACTATAGCCTCGGGCCGACCAAAGCCTTGTGAGTGGATTTGGTAGACGGAAACTGAAAGAAATCCGTCGTATATATGTGTGTGTGTGTGTTTGTTCCCCCACCATCGCTTGACAACCGATGCTGGTGTGTTTATGCCCCCGTAACTTAGCGGTTCGACAAAAAGAAACAGGATCTTTTTTAAAACGGGGGACACATTTTTCATTAACGAAACACTTTGAAACTTGGAACACTGGTAGAATGTGTCATATAAAACATCTTTTTCTCTTAGTCTTCTTAAAAAAAAAGAAATCTCTAAGTTATTCCATGTTAAATTTGTCGTATTTCTGTAATTTCAACCAATCACTGACGTCCATTCAGCCGATATACATTAAGTGCCGACTACATAAACAAACGATTCTGAAACAATTCTATCGGTGATAGGGTTAGGGTTAGGGTTAGGGTAAAACAGCAAATTTGAAAAGAAAAAAGCAAAACGAAGCTATGGAAATTAAATACGCTTTACACCGCTTAATCAGCCAAAGGAGTAAATGTAAACAACTGAATACTTGTCAGTGATTGGTTGAAATTATCAATTTTTTACATGAAATAAATTCGAATACAAAAATATTTTTCTGTTCTATAACACAAAATAGATAAGTATACGAAGTTTGAAAGTCTTTCGGTACCAAAAACACTACGTAAAACATTAATGAAAAATGTGGCCCCCGTTTTAAAAAAGATCCGAAACAGATAGAAAAAGTACTAGGCTTAATAAGTCCTGTGGTCGATTTCTCGACTGAAGGCGGTGCTCCAGCATGGCCGCAGTCAAATGACTAAAACAAGTGAAAGAATAAAATAAAACTCTTCATATTTGTTCAATATACATTGCATTAGAAGTATTACATGATTTTTGTTTCACTCCTGTGACCGGACGTTGAGATTCAGCGCTCGGGTTGTGTAGGGCTGACCGTGTGAATTTTCCGAGCACTCTCCCCACCCCCACCCCCGTTTGCCAGCATGCATATTTTCCTTCATATTTGTTCTATATACATTGCATTAGAAGTATTACATGATTTTTGTTTCACTCCTGTGACCGGACGTTGAGATTCAGTGCTCGGGTTGTGTAGGGCTGACCGTGTGAATTTTCCGAGCACTCCCCCCCCCCGTTTGCCAGCGTGCATATTTTCCTTCATATTTGTTCAATATACATTGCATTAGAAGTATTACATGATTTTTGTTTCACTCCGGGTGCGGATCTATATAAAAACCCTGTATTCTTGGTTTTCACAGTCTTTCCGAAACTGGTGAGATTGTTATGAAGTTTCGCTCGAACTGTTGCATGTTAGCAGCTGCAGGATAAACGTTGCGAGGGAATTTCAGAAAGGATTGGGCGTAGGGATTATTATAGAGTATTGTTTGGGTGGACACAATGTGGTTGATGAAAGGAGAGTTGAATCTCTGAATGGACGAGGCACGAGACCCGTCAGCATCAAGGAGCTGTAGAAAGGCTGGCTTTTCTATGAATGTGACATACTGTAGCATATTGTGTTTTACATCTGAATTATTAGTGTGTTGGGCCAAATGCTTAGTGGCATTTCTTTCTTCTCTTTATGTTCTGAGTTCAAATTCTGCCTAGGTTGACTTTGCCTTTCATCCTTTCAAGGTTGTTAAAGTAAGTACCCGTTGAAAACCCTTAAAATTGCCGGCCTTGTGCCAAAAGGGAGGGAGGGAGAAGAAAGACGGAGAGAGATTAAAGAGTTTGAGGATAGGGACTAGCTCTGAGGCACATTGAGCATAATGTAAGGGATATTGTCAGTGCTTATGGCCTTGTTGATTTGAAGAAACCAGAGGGTACTTTGCTTGATGTGTGTATGTGTGTGTGTGTGTGCACGCATATGTTTGTATGAGTGTGCATGTCAAAAGCCATAGTTTTGGACGAAATTTGCCTAGTGTCTGCAGTTTGGATGCAATGTGGACATCAAATGTGAAGGCTTTCTCTTCTGTAAAACTGTTCACTGAACCATTATAGGTGGAGAAAGGAAGATCTTATAAATTAGGTAGAGATGCTTTTTGGCCTTTTCACTCCCTAACCTGCTGTTGATCCAAAGGGATTGTTTAGGAGAGAGGAGAGCTTTCAGGCTGTGTGATGCATGGTGATCTCCTTCACAGTGTGGATGATAGCCTTTCTGGAACTTTCCAGTTTGTTGGGATGGGTGATTTTTTTTTTCCAAGAGATTTTGGTTGTGTTTTTCATCTGAATTATTAATGTGTTGAACAAAATGCTTAGTGGAATTTCTTTCTTCTCTCTATGTTCTGAGTTCAAATTCTGCCTAGGTTGACTTTGCCTTTCATCCTTTCAGGGTTGCTAAAGTAAGTACCAGTTGAAAACCCCTAAAATTGCTGGCCTTGTGCCAAAATTTGAAGCTACCATTATTATTATTATTATTATTATTATTATTATTATTATTATTATTATTATTACTATCATTATAGATGAGCACAAGATTACAGATTCTGGGGAATTTACAATTGGACGGAGAGACTGTGACCTGAATATTGCCGATGACAAGACAGTCAGCAGGAAACATGCTATTATTACAATAGATCCAGCTGTTAGTAAAAATTTGTTCCTATTCTTTCTACAATTAATTGAACTTTAATAAGGAATATTTATTTACAACTGCATCATTCTTTTAATTTTTAATTCAAACCATAAATTGGATTTTGTATATTAACTGTCTTTGGCAATAAAACTCCAATTTATGGTTATATATAAAATAGCCATCTATGTATCATACTCTATATATATATACAAAATGTGAAGGTAGCAAGCCAGACAAATTGTTAGCAGGCCAGACAAAATGCTTAGCAGCATTATATATTGACCTTTTGGAGTCAATATATAAGTATCATGTGAGTACTGGGGGAAGGGTTAGTTGATTTCATGGACCCCAGTGCTGTTTTTATTATCAACCCCCATAAGATGAAAGGCAAAATCGACCATGGTGGATTTTGAACTCAGAATGTAAGGATGGACAGAATACCACCAAGCATTTGGCCTCATGTGCTAATCATTATGCTGACTTGCTGTCTTATTAAACATTAAAATATTAAAATTGAGAAACAAGCTGACAGAAATTTCAGGTGTTTTCAGAGTCGTTTTTTTTTTTTTTTATCACTGGGGTCAGTTTTCAGTGTCGTCTCTTGGTAAAATTATTACAGGTCTTATAATAAGGTTGATTGGAATAATATGTACATCAACATCAAGATAAAAATCAAATGGAAATTGTAGTTGTGATACCTGTATCGGTGGCACATAAAAAGCACCATCCGAATGTGGCCGATGCCAGCACCACCTTGACTGGCTTCCATGCCGGTGGCACGTGAAAAGCACCAACCAATTGTGACCGTTGCCAGCCTCCTCTGGCCCCTGTGCCGGTGGCATGTAAAAAGCACCCACTACACTCACAGAGTGGTTGGTGTTAGGAAGGGCATCCAGCTGTAGAAACATTGCCAGATCAGACTGGAGCCTGATGCAGCCTCCTGGCTTCCCAGACCCCGATTGAGCCGTCCAACCCATGCTAGCATGGAAAACGGACGTTAAACGATGATGATGATGATGAAAACGTTTTCTGTTCTATCCACTCAATTCTCTTGAATAGTTGTAGATACAAAAGTAACATTTTCTTCTTTTTTTCTTTGATATTTCAGAAGATTCCCTATACAAAGTCTTCTCTGACTATTCAAGATGTCTCATCCTATGGAACATATATCAATAGGAAGAAATGCAATCAAAATACAGCAATAGAATTGAAAGAAGGGGACAAACTTATGTTTGGTTCCCCAAAGTCAACATTTTGGTAAGCTATAACAACTTTTGAGTATTTTTGCTGCCACACCAAAATAACTACAAGAACCTCCTTTAAATTAAATTTCTCCCAGACATTGTATGTAAGATTTCTGCATCATTATTTCATGGTTGTTTTTTAACTCCAAGTCATGTGCTTTAACCCTTTACTATTTAAACTGGTCATATCCAACTCAAGTATTCTATCTGTTTTATGCTAAAACCAGCCAGATTTGGCCTCTCATGCCTGCCCTATAATGGCATTCTAAAAATAGACAATCATGACATTAAAATTATGAAACTATAAGACAATGCATGATTAATTCAAAATATTGGGTCATCCCATAAATAATGTGGGGGTTTGTTTTTTCAATTGCATAAAATGAATGTCAGAGGGAGACAGGATAAGCTACCTGCATCAACTTGCTATAAAAGCAGGTAGTAGTTTTACTTTGTCCTTATTCTTAGTGCAAGTTTTGAAGAGTGCAGTTTGATTTTAACAGTTATTTTTTCAAAGCTAAAATGGAAGTGACAAAGGAGCATATTCCACATACTTTGTGTTATGAGTTCAATAAAGGCAACAACACAACAGAAAGTGCAAGGAATATTAATGCAGTATATGGGGATCGGACAATAAGCATAAGCCAGTGTCAACAGTGACTCCAGAAATTCTGAGCTAGAAACTACAGCCAAGAAGATGAGCCTCATCCTGGAAGATCTGTAGAGCTTGACGAAGACATCCTGCAAACCCTGGTGGAACAAAATCCCACCATAATTGATGAGAAACTAGCAGAGAAGCTTGGATTTGGTCATTCAACCATTCATTGACACCTGTGTGCCATCGGAAAAGTCAGCAAATTAAGTCAGTGGGTTCCTCAAACTTTCCGAGTCTAGTCATGTGCAGAGAATGAATGTGTGCTCTTCTTTGCTATCACATCTCACCAATGAACCTTTTTTGAACCAAGTAGTAACTGGTGATGAGAAATGGGTTATCTATAAAAATGTCAAGCCCCAAAGACAATGGGTAGGGAAAGGAGAAACACCGGCACCCCAGGCTAAAGAAGGTGTTGTTAACTATTTGGTGGGATATGAAAGGTTTAGTGCACTTTGAACTTTTAAACTCAAATCAAATGATAACAAAGATCTACTGCAAGCTGCTTGAGTGGTTTAAGTCAGTGAAGAAAAACAACCATCTTTGGTTTCAAGACAAAAGGTGTTATTCCATCAGGATAATGCTTGGTCACATACAGCGAGGATGATATCCCAAAGGCTGGAGTCGGACGTATTTGCCAGACATTGCCCCCGTCTGATTATCATTTATTCCGCAGTCTTCAAACTCGTTTGGCTGGGAAAAAATATGAATTCTGTAGACAAGGTCAGAGCAGTACTGGAGGAGTATTTTTCATCACGGAAAAGTGAATTTTGGAAGAGGGGCCTTGCAAGTCTACCAGATAAATGGAAGAGCATTGTAGAAAATGAAGGAGAGTATATTTTAGATTAAAAAAAGTACTTTGTTTACCTTAATTTTGAAAAATAAAAAAAAATGTATAAAAAAAACCACATTATTTATGGGATAATCCAATAAAATGAATAAATAAGCATTTACATTTGACAGAGAAATCTGAATGCTAAATGGTTAAGGGTAGATGGGGATGTATCTCTGTATAGCCACAGTATTTCCATGAGGTACAGAGACCCCACTCAAGTATTATTAGCTTTGAAAAACACTGAATTTTCTTTTCTTTACTATAATTATTATTTTTACAGTCAATCATCATCATCATCATCAAATCACCATTTTAATTTCAGTGTAATTATTGTTAATGTTCATCAATTCTAACCATCATTCATCACAATGGTATTACAATGGTAGTCATTTATCCACCAGAAGATAACAAGATACATCATGTACAATATGTCTTTCCTAGTTGGATGGCATCATATTTTGAATTTTCCCACCTTGCATTGTGAATATTGAGAACATTAATATTTTCTATTTTTTGTTATTAGGGTTCGGTTTAATCCTTTAGTTGTCACGTCGTCTTGTTTGAAGAATTCTGCCAAGTTAGAATTGGACCAAGTTATGAAATATTTTGATGGCAAAGTGGCTAATGAATGGAGTGATAAATGCAACTTTTTGGTTATGGATTATATTTCAGTTACTGTGAAGGTTTGTAACAACTGTATTATGAATCATATTTGTTTTAAGCATTATACAGAGAGAGTGAAGGCGTGTGGCTTAGTGGTTAGAGTATTTGGCTTACAATCGTAAGGTTGTGAGTTCAATTCCTGGCAGTGTGTTGTGTCCTTGAGCTAGACATTTTATTTCACGTTCCAGTCCACTCAGCTGGCAAAAATGAGTTGTACCTGTAACTCAAAGGGCCAGCCTTGCCACACTCTGTGTCACATTGAATCTCCCCGAGAACTATGTTAAAGGTACATATGTTTGTGGAATGCTTGGTCACTTGCACATTAATTTCATGAGCAGGCTGTTCCGTTGATCGGATCAACTGGAACACTTGTCATCGTGACTGATGGAATGCTAGTTATAGTTTAGTTATACAGAGAGAGAGAGAGAGAGAGAGAGAGAGAAGCTCAATCACACTTGATATTATACGGCGGTGAGCTGGCAGAAACGTTAGCACACCGGGCGAAATGCTTAGCGGTATTTCGTCTGCCGCTACGTTCTGAGTTCAAATACCGCCGAGGTCAACTTTGCCTTTCATCCTTTTAGGGTCGATTAAATAAGTACCAGTTATGCACTGGGGTCGATATAATCGACTTAATCCGTGTTTGTCTGTCCTTGTTTGTCCCCTCTACGTTTAGTCCCTTGTGGGTAGTAAAGAAATAACACTTGATATTTTACATTATTTTGGGCAATAAACTGCGCTTGCGAAGACTTGTTGAAGCAAATGAAGTCGTTGTCATGGCCAATGACAGTACTGCCTGATTGGCACCCGTGCTGGTGGAACGTAAAAAGCACCATTTAAGCGTGGCCGATGCCAGTATCACCTGACTGGCCCTTGTGCCAGTGACATGTAAAAAACACCCACTACACTCTCGGAGTGGTTGGTGTTAGAAAAGGTATCCAGCTGTAGAAACATTGCCAGATTGGATTAGAGCCTGGTGCAGCCTTCTGGCTCACCAGCCCTCAGTCAAACCGTCCAACTCATGCCAGCATGGAAAGCAGACATTACACGATGATGATGATGAATGAAATATTTTGTCAGTCTGACACACACACACAAAGTACAATTATGATTGTCAGTTTTTGAATGAGTTACTAATAGGTTTATTTGAATGTGATTAGTATTACAAGTTATGAAAGCACACGGCTCAGTGGTTAGGGCATTGGGCTCACAATCATGAGGCAGTGAGTTTGATCCCGAGACTGGGCTGTGTGTTGTGTTCCTGAGCAAGACACTTTATTTCACGTTGCTCCAGTTCATTCAGCTGTAGCAATGAGTTGTGACATCACTAGTGCCAAGCTGTATTGACCCCTTTGCCTTTCCCTTGGATAAGACTGGTGGCGTGTAGAGGGGAGGCCAGTATGCATGGGTGACTGCTGATCTTCCATAAACAACCTTGCCCAGACTTGTGCTTTAGAGGGGAACTTTCTAGGTGCAATCCCATGGTCATTCATGACTGAAGGGGGTCTTTACCCTTTAGTATTACAAGTTAGACAATATGGTTTTCTTATGGTCAGTTATTGATGTAATATATTTTAAGATGGGCCCTGTCCCATCTGACCAAACTGATGAGGCCTTTAATTGGTTTCACATTTTGGCACAAGGCCAGCAAGTTCAAGGGAAGGGTATAGTTGACAACATCAACTCCAGTTCTCAACTGGTACTTATTTTATCGACCCTGAAAGGATGAAAAGCAAAGTTGACCTAAGCAGAATTTGAACTCAGAGCGTAAAGACAGACAGACTGCCACTAAGCATTTTGCTCAGCATGCTAACAATTCTGCTAGCTCACCACCTTAACCCCTTGCAGCTGGATTTAGTACTGACAGTCTGTGCTGTGTACCAGTATTAGGCCATTCAGTTACTACATAAGTCTTCATACAAGGAATTTTACTGTGTATTTGCAGTCTTCTCAGTGTGGTGTATCTGAAAACACTACCGCACAGAATGAGACATCGCACTGCTCACGCGCACACAGTGTTTTGATGTGGCCAGTATTGCTTCCTGTCTGTAAGAGCAACCCTTAATTATAAAACATTTTATCATCGCCATCGTTTGACGTCTGTTTTCCATGCTGGCATGGGTTGGACGGTTTGACTGAGGTCTGCAGAGCCAGCGGCTGCACCAGACTCCAATCTGATCTGGCAGTGTTCCTGTAGCTGGATGCCCTTCCTAACGCCAACCACTCTGAGAGTGTAGTGCATGCTTTTTATGTGCCACCGGCACAGGAGCCAGTCAGCGGGCTTGGCATCAATCACGTTCGGATAGTGCTTTTTATGTGCCACCAGCACAGTGGCCAGTCAGTGGGTTTCTGGCATCAGCCACTTTTGGATGGTGCTTTATGTTTCTGAAATTTAGAGAAGGAATTTAAAAGGACTCATAACATCACTTGTCCACATCCAAAGTGTCTTGCCATCCCCACTCCCCCCAATATATTAATTAAAATTCTGTTAAAGAAGTAAATTGTAAAATCATAATTAGCACTGCTATTAATTATTTCTAACCATTACCATTACACTCAGATTCCAATGTTTACCTTATTGCTACTTTTCAATTAAACCAGTAAAATAATTTGTTCAAGAAATTTATGTTCTTGTATACATTTTCTTTTTTGCTACTTTTTTTTTGTTTCATAATGAATTCTCTAAACTGGATTTTGGTATTCTTTTCCAGGTTGTGTGTGCACTTGCTGCCCAATGTCAGATTGTTACCATTGACTATTTTAAAAGTCTAAAAACAGCTAGTGAACTGTCTCAACCGTATAAGGGTCCTGAAGAGTAAGTTTATATATGTCTATATATATTTGTATATGTTTGTTTTATGTCTATATATCTGTTTCAATCATTTGACTGTGGTCATGCTGGAGCACTGCACCACTTTGACGAGTTTTAGCCAAATGAAAAGACCCCAATACTTCTGTTTTTTAAGCCTAGTACTTACTCTATTGGACTATCTTGCCAAACCCCTAAATTAAAAGGACATAAATGAACCGGTTGTCAAGGGATGGTAAGGACACACAAATGCAAAGATATACACACAATCACACACTCACATATACAGATACAGATGTGTCGTCATGGTACCTGTGCCCAGCATCGCCTTCCTGGCACTTGTGCCAGTGGCATGTGTAAAGACATTTGAGCGAGATTGTTGCCAGTGCCGCTGGACTGGCTCCTGTGCAGGTGGCACGTAAAATACACCATTTTGAGCATGGCCGTTGCCAGTACCGTCTGACTGGCCTTCGTGCCGGTGGCACATAAAAGCACCCACTACACTCTCGGAGTGGTTGGCATTAGGAAGGGCATCCAGCTGTAGAAACTCTGCCAAATCTGATTGGAGCCTGGTGTAGCCATCTGGTTCACCAGTCCTCAGTCAAATCGTCCAACCCATGCTAGCATGGAAAGCGGACGTTAAACGACAATGATGATGATGATGATTTGTATATGCTTGTATATGTCTATATATATTTTGTATGTTTGTATATGTCTATATATTGGGTCATCTAATAAATAATGTGGTTTTTTCAATTGCATGAACTAGAAGTTGGTGGGGGACAGGATAAACTACCTGCATCAACTTGCTCTAAAAGCAGGTAGTAATTTTACCTTGTTCCTATTCTTAGTGCAAGTTTTGAAGAGTTATTTTTTCAAAGCTATAATGGAAGTGACAAAGGAGCATATTCAGCATATTTTGCTTTATGCGTACATTTATTCTGCAGTCTGCAAAATCATTTGGATGGAAAAAATATGAATTCTGTAGACAAGGTTAGAACAGTACTGGAGGAGTATTTTTTGTCATGGATATGTGAATTTTGGAAGAGGGGCCTTGCAAGTCTACCAGATAGATGGGAGAGCACTGTAGAAAATGAAGGAGAGTATATTTCAGATTAAAAAAGAACTTTGTTTATCTTAAATTTGAACAATAAACGAAGTATAAAACAACCGCATTATTTATGGGATGACTCAACACATTTGCATATGTCTATATATATTTGTATGTTTGTTGTTGTGGAAAAGTGGGCATTGAAATGATCATGATGATGTTGATCTAGTCAACTATATTACTTCCCCCAAAACTTTGTGTCCTTGTACTAAAGCTAGAAATCTATATTATCGATTTCTGTTGTTCTATTTGTATTTCAAACAGGTTTCTTCCCAAATTGTCTCCTAACTTTGTAATCAAGAATGGAACATTTCAACCGAATCCTTTACGGAAAACCCTTTTCAGTGGAATTACTTTCTACTTTTTAAAATCTTCTCAGGTATGTGGAGTTGTTGGTCTCATTTGAGTATTTCAGTCTTTTTTTAAAGTTACTCTATTTACTTGTGTATATGAGGTCTGGTCAAAAAGTATCAGAACGGTTGCTGTGGTAACACAATTAAAGTATGCAGAGTGAAGCTGCTTGCTACAGCTTGACATTGAACTCTGTCACACACACACACTAAGTTATAAAACGTTCTCACTCATTTCCGTTGTTTATAGCAGGGCTTGGAAGTAAAGTTTGTGGAGTGTGATCGTCTCAAAAACAAGATCAGGTTTCAAATGCACAGGGTCACCTTGATTGTGTCGAGGAAGAGGAAAACTTTTTGAAAACAGTCATAGCAAGTGATGAATTGTGGGGTCTGTGACTATGGCCCCCAAAACCAAGGCTTGAAAGGAATCCCAATTGAAAGGAACTAGATTTCAAGATGTCGAAGAAACTCAAGAGAATGCAACGAGACAGCAGCTCGCTATGCCATAAAAGGAGTTCCAGGAATGCTCGCATCAATGGAAACAACGCTGCATAAAGTGTGTGGCTTTAGAAGGAGATTAAATACTGAATTAATATGTGCTGTAGTTTTCTTTTTATAACACCAGTCCTGATAATTTTTGACTAGACCCTGTAAATTGTACCCCTGATTTATTGTTTAAATCTTGGTGCAAAATTTTCTCCATATTCAACTCTGCCCCATGTAAGTCCTCCAACTGGGTCGGTCAGCAGCCGCCTGACTGCTGTGATACTTTTGCACTTTGAACTGTTTTTATAGCTTGAGGTTTTTTGGAGAAGGGGCACTCACCTTTAGGAAAGAGACTGCTTGCAGAGCTGTCTTTGTTTGACTGCCGGCCTAGATCCAGAAAATATGTGGCCTGGCTTTAGTCACAGACACCTCATTGGTGGTCTTCTTGAGATTCCTCTGCCCTGGCCGTTGACCATTGCCGCATCCCCTCCACCTGTCTAGTGATGCAGTGTCTAATCCACTCCCTCACATGCCTTGGCACACCAGCTGAGGCAGTGTACCCGAGTGTGACACTTGAAGCCAGCACATGAAAGGTTTAGGGGATAAATGAGAAACAGTGAAGCCCATCCATCCTAATCAGTAGGGAGCAGCAAAGGATCCAAAGCTATTATCTCTACCTAGAGTCCCCTATATCCCTTATACCCTTGCAGCAAAACTCATTACCTCAGACTGTCTAACTAGAAAATAGTTACCACTCCTGTGTTGTTGATGTGTAACCCTTGGTCTGCTCTCATAAAGAAGACAGACCATAATCAAAGGCTTTCTAGTCATTACTATCCCATCTTTTCGCATGGTAAGAATTATAGTATGCAATATGTCTTGCTTTTTCAAGAGTGTAGGTTATGAGTTGAGGGAGATTTGCCTGTTATTTCATTTATAGAGGCTCCTTTGTTGGCTTGCTTAATCCTATGATAAAACATTTGTTGATATAAGATCATCGATTTCAGAGACACCTCTGCATGTTCTCATACACAACTTTATAAGAGTAAATCTCTCCAACAAGGAAAGGAGAAAAAATGGCTATAAAACGAACAGGAACTCTTTCCCCACCAAAACAAAACAAGCTTTTAAAATATTCATGTTGATGATTATGGAGGCAGAGACGGCTGTGTAGGTTAAGCAGTTCGCATTGTAATCGTGAGGTTCTGTGTTCCATCCCAATGTGCAGCACCAAAGGCATGTCTATTCTACCAAAGCCTTGGTTTGACCAATGTTTTTGAGTGAAATTTTGTAGATGGAAACCGTATGGAAGCCTGCTGTACATCGTCACTAGCATCATCATCATCATTTAATGTATGTTCTCCATGCTGGCATGGGTTGGGCAATTTGACAGGAGCTGGCCAGCCAGAGAACTGTGCCAAGCTCCAGTTATCTGTTTTGGTATGGTTTTGAAAGCCAACTTGTTTACAGAGTGTGTTGGGTGCTTTTTACATGGACAGCGAAAGCGAGGTAGGCTGAGGAAAATGTGGAGGAGACAGGTGGAGGAGGAGATTGGGAGGGTTGGCTTGAGAAGGGAGGATGCCCAAAACCGGGCAAGATGGTGTGAGGGCGGTTGCTATGGCAATCAGGTAGACCCAGCCACCCCTGTTAACGGGGACAAAACCCGAATTCAAATTGATGGATGATGATGATGATGATGATGATGATGATGACCAGCTCCAGTACTTTTTATGTGCCACTGGAATGGGTGTTTTTTTACAGGGCACTGACACAAGTACTTTGTATGTGGTACTGGCATGGGTGTGTTTAACATATGTGACACAGAAACAGGTGGTTTTTACATGTCACCAGCACTCATGAGCGTATTTGTGTGTTTATGTACACCAATGTAAGTCAGCATACCATAGTACCACAAGGTGGTTACACCATTAAAAGGGGGTTAGTCTCTGACTGGTATAAGAGGTAAAGTCAACCATTCAATAAGTAGCAGTCAATAAGTTGACGAGCTGCCAGAATCGTTAGCATGCTGGGCAAAATGCTGAGCACCATTTCATCTATCTTTATGTTTTCAAGTTTAAATTCTGCCGAGGTAGACTTTACTTTCTACCCATTTATGGTCAATAGAATAAGTACTAACTGAGTACTGGTATCAATGTAATCAACTTACCTCAAAATTGCTGGCTTTGTGCCAGAATTTGAAACCAATAAATAGCAATCAAACTAGTTACTGGTATACTCCAGCATGGCCACAGTCTAATGATTGAAACTAGTTAAAGAACAGAAGTATGGGTTTATTACAATGTATTATTAATCACTTTGTAAAATATCTTTGAAGTTTATAAAGTTGATGTCCTAGTGAGTGGTTAAGAAGTTTGCTTTGCAGCCATGTGGTTTTGGGTTCATTCCTACTGCTTGGCACCTTGGGCAGATATCTTCTTCTTTAGCCCCAGGCTGACCAATGCTTGGTGAATGAATTTCACAGACAGAAACTGTGTGACAGAAGCCTTTTACATGTGTTTGTGTGTGTATTTGTGCTTGTACTCACCACCACTTATCAAACAGTGTTGGTTTATTTACATCCCCTTAGCATGGTAGCTTGGCAAAAGAGTACCAGATTTAAGTGGCTTAATTTGGTTCAGCTAACTCTACTAGGCAGTGCTCCAGCTTGGCTAGAGTTCAATGTCTGCAATAAGTAAAAGAGTAAACAGAAGTGTAAACAAAAATATTCCTATTCTTTTGACTCTTCCCTAAGGTAGAATTGATTGTTTTGTAGAAGAAATATTGTCTAAATCAGTGGTTCCCAAACTTTTTAGAGACGCGACCCACTATGACATGAGTTTATGGTGACCCACTTAACTCTACCGTTTATCAGATAGACTCTATTGATCCATCTACCATCTAGCTACTATCTCTTCCAATCATTTCATTGGCTAATTAATAGCCTCCTGGTGATCACTCCTATACTTTTTTGAATAATTTATAAACTTATTAGTGAAATCCATACTGTCTTATTTATTTAAATTTTTTACTATTTATATTAAATGTGAAACAAAACGTTTTATAACTGTTTCAACGTCTCCATACCCTATTGGCAGGTATTAACTCTAATACAAAACCTCGAAGCAGTAACTGTTATCGGCTCAATCAGTGTTGTACTGCGCCTAGTTAAAGTTCTCTATAAATAGGTAAAAACAGACTTTTCCTTTTTACGATTACGTACGAATAAATAACTTGAGAAAATGACTACCTCTGATTTGTTAAATTCATGAAAAAAGCCTACTGCTTGATAAAACAACCAGTCTGGTATTGAAAACATGAATCTTGAACTATCTCGATAGACAGCAGTTAATCAAAGCTTATAACATTTTGCGACCCACTAGGATTCCGTTCGCGACCCATCAGTGGGTCGCGACTCATAGTTTGGGAACCACTGGTCTAAATAACAAAAATGATTATCATATTTAATTATATGTGTGTGTGTGTATTTCAAAAGATAAATATTTATATTTTTTCCCTTGAAACAAATTCTTTTACAGTTGAGGAAGATGAAGATGGCCATTGAACTTGCTGGTGGTCATTCTTGTTTGTGTGCTTCTAAGCCTGTGGATGATTCAACTTTAGTAAAGGATACATCTATTGTAATGCAAGCTGAGCCCAGTGAAGATGAATGGGTTTCTCATGTTCTGTCTCTGTTACTAAGGTAACGCCTCACAAGTTTCTTCTCAGACTCTTTTTTAGTACCATATATAAACAGATATATATAGACCCCACAAATTTAACCAATACATAAAAGAAAGATAAACACTAACGAAGTGTCTGTGTGGTAAGTAGCTTGCTTACCAACCACATGGTTCTGGGTTCAGTCCCACTGCGTGGCACCTTGGACAAGTGTCTTCTACTATCATCTCGGGCCGACCAAAGCCTTGTGAGTGGATTTGGTAGATGGAAACTGAAAGAAGCCCGTCGTATATATGTATATATATATATGTATGTGTGCATATATGTTTGTGTGTCTGTGTTTGTCCCCCCCCCCCCAACATCGCTTGACAACCGATACTGGTGTGTTTACGTCCCCGTAACTTAGTGGCTCGGCAAAAGAGACCAATAGAATAAGTCCTGGGGTCGATTTGATTCGACTAAAGGCAGTGCTCCAGCAGGGCCACAGTCAAATGACTGAAAAAAGTAAAAGAGTAAAAGGGTATCATCTTCATCATCCTCTTTATCATCATTGTTCTGGTATCCACTTTTCCATGCTAGCATGGGTTGGATGAAATTTGCTGAGGTTGGATGCCCTGAGGTTGGATGCCCTTCTTGAGACCGACCTTCACCCGCTTTCTATCTACCAAATCCACTCACAAGGCCTTGGTTGTCCCAAGGCTATATTAAAAGACACTTGCTCAGGGTATCACAGTTAGATTGACTGCAAAACCATATAGTTGGGAAGCAAACTTCTTACTATACAGCCATGTTTGTACTTATTACTACACAACAACTAAGTAACTTACACAGAACTTATTAATAATGTTGTGAATGTTAGTATACACCAGCTATTGGATTATTAGGCAACAGATTTGGAGAACTAATGCATCATTTTTGACACTTCTGTTTTTCCTTTGTCCAGAGGGATATTAGTATCATGAATTGCATGGTGACCTCACTAGTACTGGTGCCATGAAAAAAAAAAGCACCCAGTACACTCTGTAAGGGCATCCAGCTTTAGAAACATGCCAAAAGCAGACATTGGAGTATGAGGCAGTGGATCTTGTTGATCTGGTCAACCCATGAAAATTGCTTGAAGATAGATGTTAAACGACGATGATGAGATTCTCAGTTGTCTCTCTGTCTTTACATTCCATCTTTCATTAGCATATTAAATCACACTTATCATATATACATGTCTTATTAATACACTTTCAGTTCTCTACTTTTAAGCCATATCACTCAAACTTATTGTTTAGTTGCTAGATAAAATCCACTGTTAAATCCTTACAAGACTTTGTGTCTCACTAACCAATAAAAGAAACAAGCAACAAAAAAAAAACATTAAAAAACATTAAGATATTATTTACTAAAAACAATGGAATAAAACAACTGGTGCTTATTATGAAAAACTGTATTCTTACTTGATTAGATTAGATCATAATTTTAATATGATTTTTATTAATTTTTTTCAGCCACAGCAAACGTATGATAACCGATGCTGAAATTGGCCAGGCAATTCTCTGTTGTAATACTGAGAAGTATTGCAATCCTAATGCAGCTTTAGGTAAGTTTTATTTTACCTTCAGTTTATTTAGTCATTAAACCAAAATCGTAGCTGTGGCCAGTGCCCCCTGACTGGCTCCTGTTCCAGTGGCACATAAAATGCAGCATCTGAATGTGGCTGCTGCCAGTGCCCTCTAACTGGCTCCCATGCTGGTGGCATGTAAAAAGCACTATCCAAACATGATCGATGCCAGGCCCATCTGACTGGCTCCAGTACTGGTGGCATGTAAAAAGCACCCACTATATTCTCTGAGTGGTTGGCGTTAGGAAGGGCATCCAGCTGTAGAAACATTGCCAGATCAGGTTGGAGCCTGGTGCAGCTGCTGGCTTTCCAGACCTCAGTCAAGCCGTCCAACCCATGCCAGCATGGAAAACGGACATTAAACGATGATGATAATAATAATGATATTCATTTCTCTCTCTTACTTCTCTTACTTGAATCTAATGGCTAAATTTAACTGCTTTATCTAATTCTTTTCTGTTTTTACAAAAAAACCCTTTTCATATCAAGTCACCTGAGAACGGTCCCAGTTCTCTGATGCAAACTTCCTGTTTAAAGTGATCTAGATTAAAACATTGCATCAAAATTGCATGCTAATTTATGTTCCAAACACCAGCTTTATAATGTTATTTTATTAAATACTTCATTATTTTCAAAATTAATTAAAACTAAAATTGTGTATTTCAAACAGAAATTTAAATAACAAAAGGCTTAAAGCTTCTTTGAAGCTCTTGAGAATTATAATGGAAAAAATTTCAGTGTTTCTTTCATTGACTTTTCATCTCTTTAGCAAAGACATTCAGCCAACTTCCAAGTCAGACAGTGAAGTTTCATTCTCAGCAAACTATTAGTACACATACCCAAGATTCTTTAATGTAAGTATGAATTTTGCAGCCTCTGGCCACCTTTTTTTGTGTAGTTATTTTACATACTTTTTCTAGTATTTTACAATTATAATGAAAATGTGTGGCTAAGTGGTTAGCATATTTGGCTCTTGATCATAAAGTCATGAGTCTGACACCTGATGGCACGATGAGTCCTTAAGCAAGACACTTTATCTCATGTTGCTCCAGTCCACTCAGCTGGCAAAAATAAGTTGTATATGTAATTCAAAGGGCCAGTCTTGTCACATTGTGTGCCATGCTGAGTCTCCCTGAGAACTACATTAGGTTTACATATGTCTGTAAAGTGCTCAACCACTTGCACATTAAGTTCATGAGCAGACTGTTTCACTGATTGGATTAACTGGAAACCTCGTCGTTGTAACTGATGGAGGGCCAGTTAAATGTTTAATTATTTATACGGGTTTTGCAAGTTCTCTTGTTACTTTATGATATTTTTGTACTTTGAAAACTTATTTACTTAACACAATTACTCAAGTAAAAGTTTCAACTTCAAAAATTATTATAACTGAATTTTTAATTACGAGGGTGAGTCAAAAAGTAATGCCATTTTGTTTAGAACAGGTATCATTACCAACACAGGAACATGTATCATGCATCAAAATGAAGCTGGTCCTCTGTGGATCACATACCTACTTCTCAACATAGTCACCATTTCTCTCAATAGCAATGTTCCACTTTTGAATGAGAGCATGTATCCCTGTCCTGTAAAATTCTGTTGACTGTTCTTTGAGCCACTTCTTCACAACAGTTTTCACTTCCTCGTCACTGGAATAATGTTTGCCTCTCAAACTCTCTTTCATGGGGCTGAAGAGATGATAATCTGAAGGCGCTAAATTATTCCAGTGATGAGGAAGTGAAAACTGTAGTGAAGAAGCGGCTCAAAGAACAGTCAACAGAATTTTACGGGACAGGGATACATGCTCTCATTCGAAGGTGGAACATTGCTATTGAGAGAAACGGTGACTATGTTGTGAAGTAGGGATATGATCCACAGAGGACTAGCTTCATTTTGATGTTTGATACATGTTCCTGTGCTGGTAATTATACCTGTTCTAAACAAAATGGCATTACTTTTTGACTCACCCTCGTATTTAAAAAAAAATTTCTTTTCCTAATAACCTGTTCAAAAATATCTATTTTGAAGAGAGAAATGATGATAGTTGCATACAGATTATTCTTAATTTCTCAAATATTGATGAAAATCAATGAAATTCAATATTAGAATACTTTCAACATCTCTGACACATATTGTGATCCCAGAATCCCATTGTTTTGGGGTCCTGCCTGGTCTAGATAAGAAAAAGGTGGTGAGCTGGCAGAATCGTTAACACATCGACATTTCGTTCGTCCTTATGTTATGAGTTCATATTCCGCTGAAGTCAACTTTGCCTTTCATCCCCTCAGGGTCGATAAAATAAGTGCCAGCTGAGTGTTGGGATTGATGTAATTGACCTCCTCCCGCCCCTGAAATTGCTGGCCTTGTGCCAAAATTTGAAACCATTATTAGTACAATTCTGTCATAGATTATTGACCAAAATGAAACTTTAAGTATTTCATTGATCTGTCTGTGACATTTTAAAATATCATGGATATTCCAAAACATTTAAATTCAAAAATTTAAATATTCTTTTATTTTAAATAGGTTTCTTAACCAATCAAATATACCCAAAGAAGTAAGTGAAACATTTCCTCATTTCTATTCTCATAATTACCATTAGTTGTTTTAATGCTTTATGATGTTAGCTTTATTTATAAATACATTAAATTGTTGATAAATTATTGTCAACAGAGTTGTAATTATTCAGGTTATTAACCTAATATTTTGAAAGAAATAGGTTTTAATATTCACAGGGTGTAAGGTGGTGAACTGGCAGAAACATTAGCACGCTGGGTGAAATGCTTAGCAGTATTTTGTCTGTCTTTGTGTTTTGAGTTCAAATTCTGCTGAGTGAATTTGTTGGACAGAAACTGTATGGAAGCCTATTGCATATATATGTGTGTGTGTGTGTGTGTGTGTGTTGACAACTGGTGTTGGTTTATTTATATCCCCATAAGATAGCAATTTGGAAAAAAGTGATCAACAGAATAAGTACCAGACTTTAAAACATGAATATTTGTGTTGATCTTTTTGACCAAACCCCTTCCAAGTAGTGCCCCAGCATGGCTACAGCCCAATGACAAACAAGTAAAAGATAAAAGATATATTTATTGTTACTTCTAAATGAAATGCTTTGCAACAAGGCCTAATCATTGGCAAATGTTCAACACACAGATTTTTTAAAAGATTTTTCTGTTTTTCTTTTCTGTCTTTGTTTCTAGTCTGTAAAAATGCCAAATCCTTCTACAAATATCAAAGCAACAGAATCGTCATTTCCCAGCAGTGATGCGCCTGAAAGTAAAATTGTCTCTAATAAACGGTAAATACTTTTTTTCTGGTTTCAGCTATTTTTTATCGAGTCAAAAGTTTTGCAATATTTCGCTAACTTCATCATCATCATCATCATCATTTAATGTCTGCCTTCCATGCTAGCATGGGTTGGACGATTTGACTGAGGACTGGCAAACCAGATGGCTACACCAGGCTCCAATCTGATTTGGCAGAGTTTCTACAGCTGGATTCCCTTCCTAATGCCAACCACTCCGAGAGCTTCTCTATCACCAACTCTTCCATAGTGTAGACTAAGGATATCACTGGTACTAAAGAGATTTTCTGTAGCAGGACTGAAGAATCCTCTCTAGCTGTTATATCAGTTTATATTCTGAATTACTTGCAGTTCCATATCTCTTCCATTCATTCCTTCCAAGATTTAGCTGTTCATCTTTAAATATATTAAGGAATATTTCTTCTACAAATGTATTTCTCTTTTTTTCAGGAGCCGAAGTCCAGATAAACCAGAAAATCCTTTTTCTGCTAAAGTGGATGATAAAGAACCATCAAACAAAAAGACACGGTTATTTGCAGAATCTGTTCCAGATAACACAAATCCTGGTAGTTCTATCAAAAGAGAACCGTCTGTACAAATACTTGCACCAGACAGTTTGTCTCAGGCTCCACTCATTAAACCTCAACCTATTTTAGTGATTGAAGATTCTGATCCAGAAGATGTTTCGTCTGAAAATGAAGATCAGAATTCAAAGAATGTACCAGAAACCACTTCTGACAAATTGAAACAATCTAATTTAAGCAATACTCTTATAGATTCTGAAAGCACAGAAGCAGCACCAGGTACCGAAATACTGACGCCTGTTTCTATTAAAAAAGAAGTAGTTGATTCTACTTATGAACATAAAAAACACTCAAAACCTTCCACTTTAGACTTGTTTTCAGAAGATTCACAATTGAAAGACAAACAAGGAAAGGTAAATAATATTTTTTAGAAGATCTGAAATCTCTTTGGCCTTTTAATCCTAAACCACTTGAAACTATTTCTGATTCTATGATTCAAACTCATTTTAATGTCTCATCTAAATTAAATCCTTCCATCATGATTGTGTGCAAGAACTTCTTTTTATTAACTTATGTTACAAACCCTGGCTATATAATAGTAAAATCATTTTTTTTTGCTTTCAGATAACTGAAAATTCAACAAAATTCACAGATGTTTACATCAAACCTGGTTACCTAAATACAAAATTCACTACAGTGGTAAGTTTATCTTTATTTACTGTCTGAACGTATCAGCCAGTTCCATGCATTGTTATATATATATATATATATCAAATGGATGTGTTATAATACTATTCTGCACATACAATAACAGCCATACTAACAATCCAACATACCTCCATCATCAGCAGCCCAACAGATATCACTATAGTTTCGACACCTGAGCAGTACCATTTAATCCGGCGGTGTCAACAGCACTAAAATATGTGTTGTTGGGAACAAACATACCTTAGATTTCATTCATTCAACCTTAATTCTAGGAAGGATTAAACACTAACTTTATTAATTAAACTACAACAAAGAAACACATTTACCCTATGTACAATATTATCGGTAAATAAATTCAATAAGTAAATCTATAACTAACTCTTAAATTATATAACTAAATAGCGACCAAGACATAAAATGAAACTCCTGACTTCCTGACTGTCTGAAATCTCCCAGTTAATGGTCTCAATTATAAGCCAGAATAAAGAGAAGAACTTCAAATTAAGATGGTTTAGATTCTTGTATTAAGGTTATCATAAACAATGCCATACTTCACTAAACTAATTACCATTGTGGAAGATATTGTAATTAGTTTAAATCATTTCACCTGAAATAAGGCATGAGAGACATGTCGAAATATATACTTTATTTCTGTTAATCTATGGTGTAAAAATATTGCAGTAATTTATTGGTTATATGGCAGAATTGTTACAGTATCAGAATGTCTCTGCATTTTGCCTTCAAATGACTCTTTGCATTCATTTCTATAATTTATGTTAATATTGGAATTTTCAGAACAAATCTAAACCAGTCGTTCTCAACTACTTCTTCCTATCGACCCTCTTCATTCCTGTTTCACTTGGATTGGCTCTGACTGTTTGATGTTTAAAAAAACCCTATTATGTTTTTATAATATTAGGAATTATAATATTAGGAATTTTGAGCGTGGCCGTTGCCAGTACCGCCTGACTGGCCTTCGTGCTGGTGGCACATAAAAAGCACCCACTACACTCTCGGAGTGATTGGCATTAGGAAGGGTATCCAGCTGTAGAAACTCTGCCAGATCAGATTGGAGCCTGGTGTAGCCATCTGGTTCACCAGTCCTCAGTCAAATCGTCCAAATCGCATGGAAAGCGGACGTTAAACGATGATGATGATGATGATGATGATGATGAAGGAATTGTATTTAAAAAAAAAAGATTGTTAAAATATTTTGTGTTGTAGAAGTAATGGGTAAAGACCCCCTTTGGTCATAAATGCCCATGGGATTGCACCTAAAAGGTTACCCTCTGAGGCACAAGTCTGGGCAAAGTTGTTTATGGAAGACCAGCTGTGGCCCATGCATTCCAGCTTCCCTTCTCCATGCCACCGATGTTATCCAAGGGAAAGGCAAAGGCTGATACAGCTTGGCACCAATGATGCTGCAACTCGTTTCTACAGCTGAGTGAACTGGAGCAACGTGAAATAAAGTGTCTTGCACATAAATTTTAATGACAAAATCTTACAGCCTCCTACCAGGATCATGTGGACCCCTGTTGAGAACTACTGATCTAAACAAAGCTATCTTTAATTTCCTTGTCTTAGTGTATCTTATATAAATGTTCTACTGCAGTTGTTTAAGTCTTTGATATGCTCTGCTGAGGTAAGCTTTCAGGGTCTATAAGTATCAGTTGAGTACTTTGATTGATCGATCTCATTATATTATTATATTTGTCTGTATATTATTGTATTTATTTATTATTTTGTTGCTTATAATTTTATTATAGAATACAACGGTAAAAATAAAACAAGAAATAAAAAAAGAGGAAGATCTACCTAAGTCTTGTGCAGCTATTTCATTTACAAACCTTGTTCATAGACAACCAAAGCCTCCACCCCCTCGGGAAAAGACTAATTCAAAAGACGCACCACAAGGATTTGCCTATTATAAAGGAGCTTTAGTGCGTAACTTCAAGAATTTCCGGAAGGTGAGTTTTTTATGTATGTGTGGTTTCCCAAATAATTGTCACATATATTACAGATATATATATATATATATATATATATATATATATATATATATATATATATATATATATATATTGTATATATGCACATACACACTCGAATATTACAGTTTGTAAACAGAAGCAGAATACAAGATGTAAAATTATTTTTGTATATTTAAACTGAATTTCTTTCCTCACAAGTCATCTTTTCATGCCACCAGGTTTTTCAGGTGACTGAAGTTTTCAGTGGTGTAAAACTAAATTCATGAGAAAAAAGAAATCATCATCAACATCATCATTTTTATATTCACTTTCCCATGCTTGCCTGGATTGGATGTGATCTCTCCAAAACGCCATCTTACAACTCATGTGCATTCTTTTGTCATCCCCTTTGTGAGTTTTAGCTTCCTGAGATCATTGTTTTACAATTTCTGACTAAGGGTTCCTCAGTTTTCCTCTTCCACCATTTCCTCCCTCATGGATCTTCTAGTATTTCTTTAGCCAACTAGGATCATCCATACTCTTCTGCACAGTTTCATTTACAAGACTAGTCATCTTGAAACTAAGTAGAAGACACTTGTCCCAGACACTGTGTCGTGAGATCATGCACCAAGACTACCACTACCACCATCATCATCATTATTTAACATCTGTTTTTCACGCTGACATGAGTTGGATGGTTTGACAGGAACTGGCAAAGCCAGGTGCCACACCACGTTCCAGTCTGTTTTGGCTTGGTTTCTACCGCTAGATGCCTTTCTTAATGTCAACCACTTTGCAGAATGTACTGGGTGCTTTTTATGTGGCACCATCACTGGTGCTTTTTACATGGCATGCTCCGAAACCATGTGGTTGTGAAGCAAAATTCTTAACCACATGGATTTTGGTTGTAGTTATTTTAGCAGCAGCAGTAGCACAAGCAACAACAATCTTCTCGGTGTTCTGATCTTCTAATCCATTATTTAATCTCTTTCAGAATTCTAACAGTGGTGCTTGCTCCTTACCAAAAGTCATTGGCGGCAGTGACCTGGCTGTTCACAACCCAACTATAAGCAAAGATTTAGATGAATGGTTCAAAGAAGCCAGTGTGGTAAAACATTTTCTATAATGAACTGTTTTCTCTCTTTAATTTATTTTCTTCATAAATGTGAACCATTTTATATATTTTAATAATTTTCTCTTCAATTTTTTTTTACTTCAATTATTAATAAATAGAGGTGGAGGAGTTTAGTTGAGTGTTTAAACTACTAAGCAACAGGTCTTATACCAATATACAAATTACTTTTTATAGTCTGAGTGCCATAAAAGTCTGTTATGAACAAGACCTCTAATTCTTGCTGGTCCAATCCATTTAGCCTGAAATATGGATTGTTGGGAAATACAAGTCACCACTTGAAATAGTGGACTCACTTCATGAGTGATAGAGTATTTGTTAACTTACGTAGTCAATACATTGTTATCACCAAATTTTTCCAAGCACCTTTTGGTAAGTGACATAAGTAAACAGTTCTTGAGTAGATCTGGCTTTATGAAAAAGGTGACTGGTGATCAATGAGGGAGAGAAATTCAAGGTACCCTTAATCAACAACAGACAACGTGCCTGTATACTAGACATGTATATATACACTAAATGAGGGAATCTAAAACTTTGTATGTTCCAGTATCTACTACTGCTATATATGGGGTGGCTGTGTGGTTAAAAAGTTTACTTCCTAACCATATGGCTGCAAGTTCAATCCCAATGCATATCACCATGGGCAAGTATCTTCTGTAGCCTCAGGCCAACCAAAACCTTGTGAGTGGATTTAGTAGATGGGAACTGGAAGAAGCCTGTTGTATGTGTGTGTATGTCCTCGTCCCTCCTTGTCTTGACATTGCATGATAATTGTGAGTGTCACTGTCACACAAGCGATGTTATTTCTTTCCAATCGTCTTTGAAAACATGTCAGGCCATGAAGAAATTATTTCACTTGGAAACAGGTGAGGGAAGAGGCATCGGGCCATAGAAAATCTGCATCAGTGAATTCTGTCTGACTCATGGAAGGATTGAAAGTGGATGTTAAAACAATGATGGCATTGATGAGAATGAATATACATCTACTCAAATGATTTATATTTTTGATTGGCCATAATTAAACCAAGAATTTTAACCTAAGACAGTGGTTCTCAACTGGGGTCTATATAAGATTTTTAGGGGTCCACACAAGCAAAATTGTAAATTGGGGATTCACAGTAGTAGTTTAAAGGTCCATGAAAAGATTTTGCTTTAGATATACTTATTGTAAGAAACAGCTAAGTTTCTTTCTCTAATGTTTTACATAGTTCAACATGTTTGTTTCCAGCCACTGAAACATGTTCTCTGAGAGAGTACTCTTGCAAATCTATACAAGTGAATGAGTGAAAAACAAAAATAGGAATTTTTGAAAGAAGTATCTATAAAACTAATTTTTAAGCATCGAATGGCTCTGGTTTCTGCTAGAATAAAGCAATAATCAAAAGGGATCCATAGATAAAAAGTGGTTGAGAACTGCTGATCTATGAGATGGGGATGGACAGACTACATTAGATTTGTCTGATCTTTTCTCCTTTGTTTAGAAAATAAACTAAATATAGCTTTATTGTAATACTTTTAGAGATTAAGATTGATATTATTAATACCCATCGTAATTTACTGAAGACTCATAAAAAAAAATCATTGCAGAAAGAGAGTCAGGAGAATGAAGAAATCAGAAAAATTGAAAAACTTTTCAAGTAAGTAACTGCAACATTTGTTATTTCCTTTTTAAAGTGTATTGTATTAATCATTTACAGTGTCTCCATCTTGCAGTATATAAACTGTGAATGTTGACTGCAGTTTGGTGCATTACTGGGTTTCATGTAACTTTTAGTTTAACATTACAAAATTTTGTTTTGCTATTTGGTTTGCAAGATTCTTGCTGTGAATTTAGGAGGGTCATTATGCCAATAATAAACACATGTACTGGTTCTGTTTCACTTCTTTTATTATTGTTAGGCAATTGGTTAACTATTTAACCAATTAACTAACCAATTGTTTGATTAACCATTCGGTCAATCAGTCAATCAGCTAGGTTTGTTAGAGTCCAATGATGAGGTTGTGAATGACAGTGAACCCTAGCTGATCGATTGATAGACTGAATAATTAACCAAACCAAAGTCAATTAGTTCAGATATCTGAAGAGTTGAAAGCGCTAATAAACAATTATCCAAAATTCTGACTGCCTCCTTTTTCTTAAAATATATATATATATATATATATATATATATATAAGAGATGAGAAAGTATAGAAGCAATAGAGCTGTATATTTGATGGCAATTTGGTATACAGAAACTGAAAGAAGCCTGTGTGTGTGTGTGTGTGTGTGTGTGTGTGTGTGTGTGTGTGTGTGTGTGAGTGAGTGAGTGAGTGAGAATGCCTCTGTATGTTTTGTGTGGTGGGTGTAGTTCCTTGTGTTTACATCAAACAATAGTTGTAAACAAGTGTCTCTGTCTTAGTCTACAGTAACACATCAGTGACATAAAAGACAAGAGGAAACCAGAATATCTTTGTCAGTATATAGGCTGTTGCTGTTAATTTTCATCTAAAGGTAATTTTTTTTGAGGTTGTTGCTTCTTAAAATCAAATAAGATTTTAAGGATAATAATTAAATAAATAAGAATACTGAAGACTCATATAATAATAATAATAAATAAATTTGTTTATTTCATTGAATAATAATCAAATAAATTTGTTTATTTCATTGAAAGAAGTGCCAAGTATTTCCTGACAGTACTGAAAATTATTTGATAATATTTAATTTCATTTACAGTTGGGGACCAAATAAAAAAGGCTCCAGGAAGCGTTGATGCCGTCCGTTGATGCCTATTTGCTATTTCCAATTATTAGTCATTTCATTTCTGTTGTTCAAGAACATCAAACTGTCTTCTATCACCCCATTCCTTTATAAATCTGAAACCTTGTGTTTTTTTTTTTTTATGTAGGAGGAATCATTTGTATTATTTTGAATAATTTTCTCATTTTATTTTTTATAAAATAAATTTTCAAGTTAAATAAAAAATATTTTTTCTTTCTTTCACATCTGCTATTTGTTTAAGTTTTCCATTTTCTCTGACTTACTACTTGTCCTCATCTCTATGTATTCTATTTAATGAAGTTATTTATAAATCATAAAGTTTTACTGCACTTTTATTCTCTATATCTGTTCCTTATTTTTGGAGACTATGTTGAAATTAAGAAGATTATCTGATTACACAAAAAATCACAGATATGTTTGAATTTATCAAATATCTTCAGTTGGCACTAACATACTAAAATGCAGAAAAAATCTGTATAGAACGAAAGCAGTTTAATTTATATTATTTTAATTATTATTTGGATTATTTAGCTAAGTATTAGGTTGTCAAGAAAGTTCTTGCGGTTTTTAACCTTTAAATTCAGATGCACATATCTCGGCTCAAACATAACTTTATTAATCAAAATAAACACCATCAGAATCAACACACGTTTGCCAATGCAAAACAAGTTTATTTATGTCAGTAGTGTAAAAATTCTGCGTTCTGGTGGCGACGAAGTCATTGAAGGTGTGTTTGGCATCGTCTTGGTTTTTGAAGCATTTCTCACACAGGAAGTTGTCGAGATGCTTGAAAAAGTGGTAGTTGGTAGGCAAGAGGTCTGGTGAGTATGGCGGATGAGGCAGAGTTTTGTTGCCCAATTCGTTCAACTTCTGCTGGGTCAGTCGTGTGATGTGTGGCTGAGTGTTGTCGTAGAGAAGAATTGGTCCTTTTCTATTGACCAATGCTGGCTGTTGGAGTTTCTTATGTATTTCATCCATTTGCTGACAGTACTTCTCTACCGTAATGGTTTTGCCTAGATTCAAAAAGCTGTAATGGATGAGACCGGCTGCAGACCACCGAACAGTTATCATGACCTTCTTTTGAGGCAACTTTGGCTTCAGGAAGTGCCGTGGAGCTTTGTCAGCGTCCAACCACTGAGCTGAGTGTTGCTGGTTGTCGTAAAGAATCCAATTTTCATCGCAACTCACAATCTGGTCGAGAAACAGGTCGTTCTTGTTGCGTAAAAGAAGGGAAGACGACACTTCAAAACAGCGGTTTTTTTTATTGTTGTTCAATTCGTGCGGCACCCATTTCTCAGGTATTTTTGTTTTCCCAATCTCTTCCAAGTGGTTGGAAATTGTCGTATACGTTACGTCTAATTCAGAAGCAAGCTCTCGAACAGTTGTGCATGGATTGGCTTCAACTAAGGCTCTTAGTTGATCGTTGTCAACATCTGATGGCCGACCACTACGCTTATCATCTTCAAGGCTCTCATCACCGCTACTAAATTTTTTGAACCACCATTGTGCTGTATATTCATTAGTGGTTCCTAGGCCAAACGCATCGTTAATATTGTGAGTTGTTCCAGCAGCTTTTTGGCCTAGCTTGAACTGGAATAAGAAAATTGTATGAATTTGCTTTTTGTCCATGTTTTATTCAACATTCCGGGAAAAATGGCGTAATTATTCAAAAAGGAAAAGAGGAACCCAATTAGATAGAGCAAAAAACAGGCTTTAAAATGGTATATAAAGTCAAAGTAATTTAATGAAAATTAATTTGAAAATACATCGTTTAAAACCAAAATTTAAAATTCTGCAAGAACTTTCTTGACAATCTAATAGTTTTCAGAAGATATTTTGTATTGAGTATTGTGTAATTTTGTGGGCCTTTGCAGAGTTTAAAAGAACTGCAGATGTCTGAATAATGAATGAAAGGTTTTCTCCAGAGCAGATGGTAGTGAGATGTGGGTACTGTATGTAGAAAACATGTAAAGGTTGGAGAGAAATGAAACAAGTATATCCTGCATGATGTGCAATGTTAGTACAGGTGATCTGATAGATAAACAGAGTATAAGAGGAGTTAGCTGTAGAGTGCAAGAATAAAGACTGTTAGTATAAACGTATGTTGTGTATGGGAGATAACAGATTGGTAAAGAAATGCTAAGCTATCCAAGTGGAAGTAAACTGGAAGAGAAAGACCAAGGAAGATATGGGCAGAAATGGTAAAAGCTAATCTCAGGATGTTGAACTTCCCATAGGAGATGATAAAGGAAAACAACAAATGGTAAGATACTGCGTTGGAGAGGACATGTTTAACCTACACAAACATGGAAAAGTGACTTATGATAACAGTTATGATTCATCATAAGATGTCAAATTTATGAAAAATTCAAATAAAAATAAATATTACATAACAGTATTTGTATGGAACTATGGAGAAGTTTTTCTGAACTTCTAGCAATGGGTGGCTATGAGGTACATTTATATCAGCTGAGTCTAGGCTACAGGCTTAAAGTAATGCATATGTCTGTATGCCTATATGATACTGATTGGAGGAAGGTGAATCTGTACAAGAAGTATGGTAGCAGTGAATTTTGGCCAGGTTACTCATGGGCAAGAAACTAATGTATAAATTCTTCTGGATGGGTAGTATATTGTTAGCAAAGGAGTAGATAGATAATTGAGGTGGTTTGTGTGTGTAACAGGATAATTAAGCTTAAGCTAATCCTGGACAAAGATAAGTTTGTACAGCTTAAACACCACACTCAAGATTTACTGATGATTAGGACGATGTTGATGAGATCTTTCTGCAGACCATGTCCAAAACAATTGAAAGCAACTTTGTTATTGCAGCTGGCAATTTTAATGGACAGTTGGACAGCTTCTCAATGGCTTTGGCATTCACAGAGAATATGGCTATGATATAATGAATAAAGCTCCTTGAGTTCTGTGATGCAAATCACCTAACCATTTGCAAGACCATTTTCAAAAAACCAGCTAATCTCCAGATCTATTAACAAACACAGAAGCCAAATAGGTTTCTTACTTAGAAAAGGGGACACACAGATGGTGGTCAATACTCAATCTTTCCCTAGAGAAGAGTGTTATACTCAACTTCAGTTAGTGGTTAGTAATTTCAGTGTGAAAGCTAGATAACCCTAGAAGCATAAGATAATTAGGAGAAGATTAATATGGAATAAGTTATAAGAGCTTTCAACCATCAATGCATTCAGGCATGTATTGAATGATGCCTGATGAAATAGAGGAGAAAATAGAAATGTATAGTACAGAATAATGTGCTATACTAACTTCTCTTAGCTTAATGTCCTGTGTTTTATTGATACTATACTTCACTCTCCCCTTTCACCTTCCTAACCTCTTACTAACACTGTTACCTTGTTGTCTTTCTCTGTGCTAGACTACAGTACAGAGGACAACAGAAAGTTTCAGTGGGCAACCTTGTAATGGCAAATGACCAGACCACAGCCAAAAAGAGGGTGGCATAGTGATAGAATAGCCACATAAGTCAATCTATAAAGGCTAAAAGACAGACAAAAGATTGAAAGAAAGGGAACAGCAAGGAGTAATATCAAGTAGCAAGAAGAGAAACTAAGTGCTAAGTATAATTAATTGAAGGAGAGGCTAAAAGTTTGAAGCTTGCCACTGTTCTAAGGTGTGAAGAGATTGTCTGCAGTGTGTCACTGGAAATTAATACTGTTGGTAAATTCTGTAATTTGAATGATAATGGAGTCCTTGCTCATATCAAAGCTAAAAAGAAATGGTGAAGTTCTATTAAAACGGGCTGCTAAACGAGGAGAATGCATAGAAGACATGCTGCAGGGGTTCTCAGCCAGGGTTCATATGACCCTTGGAGGTCCACATAAGATTTTGTTAAAATTTATGAGCAACAAATGGGTTATACTTCTACATTGCTCAAAATATTTTAACAATTGTTTTTCTAAAACATTAAATCTGAAAGACCAATTCTATGACACCCTCTTGCAAACTACCTCGTCGACGAGTGACAGGGACCTTCTCTTTGTGGCTGGAGACTTCAACGGTCATGTCGGACGTCGTGCTGGAGGCTTCCATGGCATACATGGAGGCTATGGCTTCGGTTCCCGCAACGAGGAGGGAACCAGACTGCTGGAGTTCTGTGATGCAACCAATCTTATGGTCTGCAATACCAACTTCAGGAAACCTGCCAGTCACCTAGTCACCTACCGCTCCGGCAGACACTCTAGCCAAATCGACTACATCCTCGCCAGAAATAGGGAAAGAGGGCGGCTTATAAATGCCAAAACCTACCCTGGCGAAGAATGTACCCCACAACATAGATTAGTAGTTAGCGACTTTGGGATCAAGGCAAAATGGGTGCCCAGAATTAGACAGGCTTGGAGAAGAAGGGTGTGGAAGCTTAAAGACCCTGCAAACGGACAGAGACTTAGAGACAAGTTACTTGAAGCATTTAACGAAATAGAAGGGGATATAGCATCATACAACGTGGAAGACAATTGGAGATTTCTGCGGGACAACCTGTTGAAAGCCACCGACCAGATTTGTGGGTGGTGTAAGGTCCCCTCCCAACCCAGAGTAACGTGGTGGTGGAACAAGGAGGTAGACAGGGCTATTAGACAAAAGAAACAAGCTTGGAAGGACTGGAAGAACGGTGGTAGCAGGGAATTGTACCAATGTGCCAGAAGGGAGGCTAGGCGACAGGTTTATTTAGCCAGAGGGGAAGCAGATAAGGAAAGATTTGCCAATGTTCTGCGCCGTGAGGACCAAAGACTCGAGGTATTTCGGGTTGCAAGACAGTGTAGGAGAGAGAATAGTGATGTTGTAGGAGAGAAATGTGTTCGCATGGATGATGGTACGCTTGCATTAAATGAGGATGCAAAGAAAGAGGTCTGGAGATGCCACTACGATAGATTGCTTAATAAAGAGAATGAATGGGAGAAAGAGAGCCTGCCTTATGTCGACCCAATAGAGGGACCAGCTATCCGAGTTGATAGTACCAGGGTAGATAAAGCAATTAAGAGTATGAAGACCGGGAAAGCCCCCGGCCCATCAGGAATCACTGCAGAGATGCTCAAAATATCTGGCAGTGTTGGCTATAGCCTAGTCACCCGTATTACGAACCAGGTGATACACGAAGGAGTCATACCCTATGACTGGTGTAGCAGCATCATAGTCAACTGCTACAAAGGTAAAGGGGACGCTTTAGATACAAATAATTACAGAGGCATCAAGCTGTTAGATCAGGTTATGAAAGTTACAGAGAGGGTCATAGCCCAACTAATTAGGGAGCGAATCAATTTAGATGAGATGCAGTTTGGGTTCGTGCCAGGTAAAAGCACTACTGATGCCTTATTTCTAGTGAGACAGTTGCAAGAGAAATACCTAGCCAAGGATAAACCTCTGTACCTGGCTTTCGTTGACATGGAGAAAGCCTTTGACAGGGTCCCCCGATCCCTTATCTGGTGGTCAATGAGGAAACTTGGGATAGAAGAATGGCTAGTGAGAGCTGTGCGAGCCATGTACAGAGATGCGGCCAGTAAGGTGAGGGTTGGAAATGAGTACAGCAATGAATTCCGGGTAGAGGTAGGGGTCCACCAAGGTTCCGTCCTCAGCCCCCTATTATTTACCATAGTCCTCCAGGCAATCACAGAGGAGTTCAAGACAGGTTGCCCCTGGGAGCTCCTCTATGCTGATGACCTTGCCCTAATTGCGGAGTCACTATCAGAACTAGAGAAGTTTCAGGTGTGGAAGCAAGGTCTAGAATTGAAGGGCCTTAGAGTCAACCTAGCTAAAACCAAAATCCTAATAAGTAGGAAGGTAGATAAAACACAAACCCCTTCAGGTAGATGGCCCTGCTCAGTATGTAGAAAAGGAGTAGGTAGTAACTCTATAAGATGTACCCGGTGCAAGCTATGGACACATAAGAGGTGCAGCAACATCAAAGGCAGGTTAACTAGCAAGTTAGTTTTTGTTTGTGGCAGATGTTCAGGTGCAATAAAGACTGCAAACAAACAGGAAACAACTTCTATCTCATTCCAGGGTGAAAAACTAGAGGTAGTCGATAGCTTCCGCTATCTGGGCGACCAAGTTAGTAGTGGGGGTGGGTGCGCTGAAAGTGTAGCTGCTAGAAGAATAGCCTGGGCAAAGTTTAGAGAGCTCTTACCCCTGCTGGCGACAAAGGGACTCTCACTCAGAGTAAAAGGCAGACTGTATGACGCATGCGTACGAACAACCATGCTACATGGCAGTGAAACATGGGCTGTAACTGCTGAGGACATACGTAAGCTCGCAAGGAATGAAGCCAGTATGCTCCGTTGGATGTGTAATGTCAATGTGAATACCCGTCAGAGTGTAAGTATCTTGAGAGAAAAGCTGAACATTAGAAGCATCAGTTGTGGCGTGCAAGAAAGACGATTGCGCTGGTATGGACATGTGGTGAGAATGGAGGAGGATAGCTGCGTGAAAAAGTGCCACACCCTAACAGTTGAGGGAACCCGTGGAAGAGGTAGGCCCAGGAAGACCTGGGCTGAGGTGGTGAGGCAAGACCTTCGTACATTGGGCCTCACCGAGGCGATGACTACTGACCGAGACCTTTGGAAATGTGCTGTGCGTGAGAAGACCCGGCAAGCCAAGTAAGATCGTTGCCAGTGCCCCTGGACTGGTTCTTGTGCGGGTGGCACATGAGATGCACCATTTTGAGCGTGGCCGTTGCCAGTACCGCCTGACTGGCTCCTGTAGGATTTTCGAGCGAGATCGTTGCCAGTGCCCCTGGACTGGCTTGTGCGGGTGGCACATAAAAGACACCATTTCGAGCGTGGCCGTTTTCGTGCGGGTGACACGTAAAAGCACCCACTACACTCTCTAAGTGGTTGGCGTTAGGAAGGGCATCCAGCTGTAGAAACTCTGCCAAATCAGACTGGAGCCTGGTGTTGCCATCCGGTTTCACCAGTCCTCAGTCAAATCGTCCAACCCATGCTAGCATGGAAAGCGGACGTTAAACGATGATGATGATGAAATGCTTACGAAGTTCCACCTGAGTAAAATAGGAATCAAAAGGGTCCATAGGTAAAAAATGATTGAGAACCACTGACTTACAGGGACCAGCCATTCAAGCTGATAGAAGTATAACAGAGCTGTGGCACTCCGTTGGTTACAGCTACAAGAATTCCAGTTGATCCGATCAATGGAACAGCCTGCTCGTGAATTTAACATGCAAGTGGCTGAGCATTCCACAAACACGTATACCCTTAACGTAGTTCTCAGGGAGATTCAGTGTGACAAGGCTGGCCCTTTGAAATATAGGTACAATAGAAACCGGAAGAAAGAGGGAGAGAAAGTTGTGGTGAAAGAGTACAGCAGGGTTTGCCACCATCCCCTGCTGGAACATCGTGGGGCTTTAGGTGTTTTCGCTTAATAAACACAACATCTGGTCTGGGAATCAAAATTTGTTTACAGTTTCATATAAAAATACAAGTGCTATTTTCAGGATGTTGCACAAAATGAGAGCTTCCAAATCCTGTTTCCTGACTGGGTGAAAATGATCTAACTTTAAACCTCTATAACTTTTTTAAAAATATTTTTCTGGAAAAAGTGAAATAACTCCAGCAATTCAGCTTGGAAGACTACATTAATGCACCAAATTTTAAAATTTTCAATCAACTTTGATTTTTGAGATCTTGGCAGCCAAACAGAAAAGATCCCTACTTTGTCTAATGCGTCCTTTTGTTTTTTTTTAAACGGTTGGTGCGATGAGAATTGTGGAAGATTTGGTTGCTATTGTAGCAGAAATGATGACGATGAAGAAGCTTTTATCGTGGTGTTGAACATACAGGGTGTCCACAAAGTCTGGGTACATGGGGATTAACAAATACTTTAAGAAATTATAGCTTCTTATATTCAATTGTTTGTTACGATTTTATTTACTCCACGTACCAGGCTTTGTGGACACCATGTAGAAGTTAATTCCATTAATTAACTCCCCTGGTTCATTGACGGAAATATTTTATCGGTGACAACCGGTGATAAGTGACCTAAGACCTGTAGTTAATTATTTGTCATACACTCCTGTATCTGTAATTAACCTGTTTATTTTATGTAATTATGAGTTTAAAATGCTTTGGTTTTAGGAAGAGCAGCTTTTTTTCACTGTTAATGTGATGAAAATAATTCACTTTCAGATACTTTTTAAATGTAGACATATATAAACAGAACTAATATATATTTCTTTGAAATTAGTTCCGTTTAGTGTGAAGGTGTTATTTTGAAATTTTCAATCCAGATTTTATTGACGGTATGTATTTAAAATTTGGCAAATGGTATTAATTAACTAACACACACACATACACGCACGATCTCAATACGTTTTATGTTAATTTCTCTAAGTAAATTGATGATTTTCTTTTATTAGAAACAAGAAAATATATTTTATAAATCTTCGGACTTTATAATGACTGTGTGTGTATCTCTATATATAATTAATGACTAGGTGTTTTGAAGTCGACATTTGTTCAGAATGTCAACGTCCACTATGTGTTCTTTCCTGTTTTCCGTATATTCCTTTGTTTATATATGTATATATATGGTAATTGTTCAGTTTACGTTCGTAAAATCAAAACGTTGATAACTTTGATTTTAGTTTCAGTTGTTTTTGTTTTTTCTCAGTTCTTGTTTATTTTATATCTTTTTTGAGCCGTACTTTTTAGCTGCAAGTCTGTTTTATGAAAGGAAGGAAAAAAAGCAGTAAGAAATGATAGCTAGATAACCAGTCAGAAATAGAAATTTATGTGTGAGCGGTACAAATAGTTTTATAAGTCGAGTAAATAATCATTTTTTCCAAAGCGAAGCTGGAAAGCAGTTGTAAATAATGGATAAAGATGACGAGGGTTTATATATGTGTGTATATATATATATATATATATATATATATATATATATATATATATAATGGAAATAAGCAACAGGATATCCTGTTGCTTATATATATACTCTTTACTCTGTTACTTGTTTCAGTCATTTGACTGTGGCCATGCTGGAGCAAATCGACCCCACGGACTTATTTTATCGGTTTGTTTTGCCGAACCGCTAGGTTACGGAGATGTAAGCACACCAAGCGATGTTGGGGCGGGGGGGGGGGACAAACACAGACACACATACATATATATATACACACATATATACGACGGGCTTTCAGTTTCCGTCTACAAAACCCACTCACAAGGCTTTGGTTGGCCCGAAGCTATAGTAGAAGACACTTGCCCAAGGTGCCACGCAGTGGGATTGAACCCGGAACCATGTGGTTCGTAAGCAAGCTGCTTACCACACAGCCGCTCCTACGCCTATCTCTCTCTCTCTTTCTTTCTCTCTCTCTCTCTCTCTCTCTCTCTCTCTCTCTCTCTATATATATATATATATATATATATATATATATATATGTAGAGTGTTAGGTGTGATGTACAGAAGTAAATATTGAAAAAAAAGTCGTCAGAATTTTGGAATAACTTCTTTCATTTATTTTATACATATATTAGCGTTTCGTTCGTCTTTCGAACTTGTCAAATATATCTGAAAATACAGAGATCTAGCTTATTTATATAAAAACAGGTGTTTTGGGGGGGGTTTTGTTTATAACAGAACATTGTTTTGTTTTTTTTGGGGTGAGGCTTTGGAGACAATGGAAGATGTATAAGCAGATAGATAGATAGATAGATAGACAGACTGATAGTCAGACAGATAGAGAGATGGATGTGGTATTGAAATGGTCTTTTTAAGGAGTGTAAAAAAAAACAAGTTAAAAGCTTATTTACTACTTACTGTATTGTTTTGAGACAGTTTTTAGGGATGGTAGAAGAAGGAAGAAAATCGAAATAGGATTAATGTAATATAAAGCTGAAGCAAATTAACACCAAATATACTGTGCGTGTGTTTTTATTGGCTAACCTGGCAATATGACCATCCCCAAGTACAACAACACACACACACACACACACACACACACACACACACACACACACACACACATATATATATATAGAGAGAGAGGTTTTAGTTTTGCCATGACATTTTGTAGACGAATGTTTTCGTCGTCCGCTTCCTTTCATTTAAAAAAAAAATGAAAACTAGTGTAACGTTTGTATTAATTACAATGGTTAAAGCACCGAGGAAATTTATTTACTGTTTATTTTCTTTTACATAAAGCCATTCAAGTGAATTACAATCACCATGGGGAAAGAAAAACACGGCTTTCTTACACCTAAGGCTATCGCCAATCGTATTAAGGCGAAAGGTCTCCAGAAACTGAAATGGTACTGTCAGATGTGTGAAAAACAATGTCGAGATGAGGTAAACTCCCTTTACTTGTATTTTTTCAGTTGTATGTTTGTATTAACTAGTCATTTTTATTAATTCTTTTCTGTGGATTATTTTAACACGGTATCTCCCACTGGTTTGCGTTAAGACATTATTATAAGCAGTTTGTTATCTATAGTATTATTTTGCCACTGTACGTATGTAGCAATTTAACTATAGGAAAGATACATAACCTATTATCGCCCACAGCGTTTATACTATTTGTAAGGTGATTGATAGACTATGGAACGAAATCGAAGATATAATCTATTATAGATACATATTTATATTATTCTTAAGGTAAAGACAGTGAGCTGGTAGAACTTGTAAAGCAATGGAAAAAATACATTGCTGTATTTGTTCCAGTTCTTTACATGGTTTCTAATCCTAATGGGTTTAACTTTATCTTTCATCACTCTGGGGTTGATGAATGGAAGTGCCCATCTAGAACTGGGGTAGATATAATTGAATAAACTTCCCTAAGAAAATTACTGATTTTGTGCTGAAATAAGAAATTATTATTTATAAAGCAATTAAAAGATAAATAAATATTTCAAATTGTGATACATACTTCCATGTATATATATATATATCATCATCATCGTTTAACGTCCGCTTTCCATGCTGGCATGGGTTGGACGATTTGACTGAGGACTGGTGAAACCAGATGGCTACACCAGGCTCCAATCTGATCTGGCAGAGTTTCTACAGCTGGATGCCCTTCCTAATGCCAACCACTCCGAGAGTGTAGTGGGTGCTTTTACGTGCCACCGGTACGAGGGCCAGTCAGGCGGTTCTGGCAACGGCCACGCTCCAGCTGCCCTACTTGGTTCACTGTGACAGGGTTTAAGTCCGGCTATTTGGATGCAGTTTAACACATAAAAATTTGCTAAAGCCTTCCTGACATAGTGCTCAACTAGTACTAATTTTATTGACACTGAAAGTATGAAAGTCAAAGCAGGCCTTGACAGAATTTGAGATCAGAACATACAGTGGTAGAAGAAATGCCACTAAGTATGTCTGCTGCATCATCATTTAACGTCCGTTGTCCATGCTGGCATGGGTTGGATGGTTTGACCAGGGCTGGTTTATGTGACGCAGGTGTGTTTGTGCCATCCACACAGGTGCCAATTTGTGTGACACTGGTATTTGCCATGACCATGATTTTGCTTGGCTTGATGGGTCTTCTTCTCAAGCACGACATAATGCCAAAGGTCTTGGTCATTGCCTCCATGAGGCCCAATGCTTGAAAGGAACTCAGCCACTTTGCTTCCGTCAGGCCCAACACTCAAGAGGAACTCAGCCACTTTGCCTCTGTGTGGCCCAACATTCAAAAGATGTCCTTTAAGTGCCACTAGTACAGGTGCATTTGGCTTGATGGGTCCTCTCAAGTATAGTACATCGCCAAAGGTCTCGGTCACCAGTCCTTGCCTCTGTAAGGCTCAAAGTTCGAAGATCATGCTTCTTCACCTCATCTCGTGTCTTCCTGGGTCTACCTCTACCACAGGTTCTCTCCACGGTTAGAGATCAGCATTTTTTTACTTTACACAGCTGTCCTTGTCCATATGCATCAAATGACCATACCAGCTCAGTCGTCTCTCTTGCACACCACGTCTGATTCCACTCATACCTAACTTTTCTCTTAAGATGCTTACACTCTGTTGAACATGCACACTGACATTGGCAAATCTAGTGAAGCATACTGGCTTCATTTCTTTCAAGCCTACGCATGTCCTTGGCTGTCACAGCCCATGTTTCACTGCCATGCAGCATAGCTGTTCGCACACAGGCATCAAACAATTTGCCTTTCACTCTGAGAGAGAGACCCTTTGTTGCCAGCAGGGGTAGAAGCTCTCTGAATTTTGCCCATCCTAATCTCATTCTCATAGCTACGCTCTCAGAGCATCCACCTCCACTTCTAACTTGGTCACCTAGATAACGGAAGCTATCTACTACCTCTAGCTGATCTCCTGGCAGTTGATGGAGTCTATTTTCTGCGCATTTTCAGTGTTTATTGTACCTGTGCACCTTTCACATATAAAAGTTAGTTTCCCTGTTAACCTTCCTCTGATGTTGCTGCACCTTTTATGTGTCCAAAGCTTACACTGGATGCATCTTATGGAGTTTTTATCTACACCCTTTCTACAGATTGAGCAGGGCCACCTACCTGAAGGGATTTGTGATTTGTCTGCCTTCCTATTTACTATGACTTTGATTTTTGCTAGGGTAACTCTAAGGCCCTTCAATTCTAGACCTTGCTTCCATACCTGGAACTTCTTCTCTAGTTCAAGTAGTGATTCAGCTATAAGAGCAGGGTCATCAGCATAGAGGAGTTCCCAGGAGCTCTCTAATTGCCTGGAGGACTATGATGAACAAGTGGGAGCTGAGCACTGATCTTTGTTGGACCCCTAGTTGTACCCTGAATTCTTTACTGTACTTGTTACCAACCCTCACCTTACTGGTAGTGTCCCTGTACAGGGCTAGTATGGCTCTCAGCAACCACTTGTCTATCCCTAGTTTCTGCATTGACCAACAATTAAGAGATCAGGGGAGGGACTCTGTCAAAAGTTTCTCCAAGTCACTGTCAATTCAGGTAGATGGTCCCTCAATTGGTTTGACCTTTGGCAGACTCTCCTCCTCCTATTCGTTCTCCACGTTTAGCAGTCTTTCATAATGGCATCTCCAAGCCTCTTTCTTTGCAGACTCATTAAAAGCAAGTGCATCATCATCCATGCAGACACATTTCTCTCCTATGACATAACAATTTTCTCTCACACATAGTCTTGCAATCTGGAAATACTCCAGTTCTTGTACCGAAATACTTCAGTTCTTTCACTGAATTTTTTCCATTTGTTGTGAAAATAAGCATAATAGATAATTTTCAAAAGATGTTTTTATCTAAGACTGCATTTTCAATACTACATGTAAAAATTGAAATGCCTCAGAAAACATACTATTTCAAAAGAAATTATGTATTTCATAGTTCTCTATAAACTTCCAGCAATCTTATAGTTTCCAAAATAAGTGTGGAATCTACACACCCATCATTGTCATCGTTTTCAATGGCTGGATACCTTGCCTAATGCCAATAATTTTACAGAGTGTAGTGGGTGCTTTTTACATGGTACCAGCACCAGTGAGGTCATCAAGTAACTTGTAAGGCAAGACCCCTTAACTCAAGAAGGTGGCTTTATGTCAGATAATGAGAAGTTTAATATGACAGAGGGACAGGAACAGGTGTCTGGCTGTAAGGGAGATATATGGTTATGCAGTTGGAAAAGAAAGATGGTTGGTGGGAGTGAAAGTGTGTCATTGAGACTCAGTACTTGTTTGGAAAATCCATTCAATAGTATCCACATTCAGTAGTATCTTGTATTTTTGTTTCACTGTTTTATTACTGAGATATAAATAGCATTAGATTTCTGTGAGTTTAGAATGCCATGAAGATCATCATTATCACCACCATCATCATTGTTTAATGTCCGTTTTCCATGCTGGCATGAGCTGGATGGTTTGATTGAAGACTGACAAGCCAGCAAGCTGCACCAGGCTCCAATCTGATCTGGCAAGGTTTCTACAGCTGGATGCCCTTTCTAACGCCAACCACTCCGAGAATGTAGTGAGTGCTTTTTATGTGCCACTGGCATGAGAGCCAGTCAGGCGGTACTGGCTCCAAATTGAAATTTGAATTATATTGAAATTTCTACCATTAAATTTTTAAAAAATAACAATATTATCTGTATTAGAATTAATGTCAGTCTTATCAAAAATCAATAAATTTCTAGTTTCAACTAAGAATGTTGTCTTTGATTGTAATCAAAATCTGCAATTTGGAATCATTTTGGTTTAAATTGCAGCTGATGTTAAAAGATTTTGCTCACTTCATACTGTTGTGGAATAGTGTATTAATTAGTCTCTTGAATTGCTAATTGTATAATTTTATGTTAGAATGTATAATTGTATAATTTTATATTTTAGAATGGTTTTAAATGTCACATGATGTCTGAATCCCACCAAAGGCAACTGTTGCTGTTTGCTGAAAACCCAGATGATTATATAGATACATTTTCTAAGTAAGTCATTATATATTGTAATTTCTTTTGCATGATCTTTCATCAAGGAATGATATCAACAATTGTGAAGCATCTGTTGGTTGAAGATATTGACTCATCTTAATTGCAAGTTTCAATAGAATGCCGATACTATTTGTAACCCTGTGAGGTTAGTTAAAGAAATGGCTTAGGAAGGACTTGGCATATTTCCACTGCTAAATATGTGGCTCAGGTGAATCCAATGACTGTGCTGACACTAATAACAATTCTAGCATTGATAAACTACAAAAAAAAAAAAAACTATCAGATGTCTGGGTTCTTATGGTCAGTCATATGTACAATGTATTTAACATATGTATTCTATGTATCTTTTATATATGCGCATGAATAGTTATTTATATAAGGGTTCATTATGCACCTTTGTACATAGATATATGTGTACAAAATTATCTAAATCTACTTATCTCTGGGAGTAGCCTTTATCTCTCAAACCCTATATTCAATTTCTTATGTATTTTTATATTTTTCCATGTCAGTCTTTTCCATAAATGTAAATGCAAATTTATTTGTATACAATGCTTTATATCATTTTGAAACTCTTCAAATATTTAGCAGTACCCACTCAACTGAATACATCTAGTGCTATTTACTTATGTTCTGTATATTTTTGTTTTATTTTATCTTTTTTAGAGATTTTCTTGATGGTTTTCTGGAAGTTTTGCATAGACGATTTGGAACAAAACGAGTTCATGCTAACATAGTATACCAAGAATATATCACAGATCGTCATCACATTCATATGAACTCCACTCAGTGGGAGACTTTGACAGATTTTGTCAAATGGACAGGAAAGGAAGGCAAGTTGATTCTTTTCCAATCATAACTTAGTTTGATGGGGACTGGTTTTCAAGAATAAACATTGAGATAACTTGACATCTCCTGGTGCCATGAAAGATAACATCATTGTCACAACATTTTATGTCTGTTTTCCATTTTAGCTTTGATTAGGTGTGTCTGTTGTACAACATATTGGTTTCATCTTGATTCTTGATCATCTTGTATAAGAACCAGCATTATGTGAACTGATTTTAACTGTGGTTCTCAACCATTTTTTGCCTATGGACTCCTTTGGTTCCTATTTAATGTTACTGGACCTCCTTAGCCATTCAGTGTTAAAAAAAAATACCTATTACGTTTCTATAATTAAGACTCATTAGGAATTGTATATAAAAAAATGTTAAATATTTTGTGTATTGTAGAAGTGTAACCAATTTATTGCAAATAAATATTAACAACAAAATCTTATATGGACCCCAGTTGAGGATCACTGCTTTAACACACAAAACATGTTCCTTTTTCACTCGGCCCTCATTGTTCTTATCAGCACAATTATGCTTCCAGCATACATAGACTGGTCCTTTTAATGATCAACCACACTTTTACTTACCATGTAATATCACAGATCCTCCAGATTGTGCTCAATTCATTTCATTTCAGCCTACACAGATTGTCCACATTCAGTTCCAATGACTCACTTACTATACAGCATCACACCCCCAACACATGCTTTATACAGTCTGCCTTTTGTATGGAGTGTGAAACTCTTTGTTGTTCACAGAGATAACACCTCCCTGAGTGTTATCTCTGTGGACAACAAAAAGTTTCTTTAATTCCATCCATACTCTGGCATTTTACTATGTCCACATCTAACTGTAAATAGTATAAGTTTCTCAGTAACAGAATCTATCAAATACATTTAGTAAGTCGCTGAGTAGTTTATGGACTTCTTTATCTAGTTGTCCTCGTTCTGTTAATTGCAAACCACTATGCAATTACTTGACTGAGTTGGTGAGAAACCCTGTTATGTGATCAATCATGAAATTAAAACATTTGTAATCTCATTCGGTGTGTGTTCCTTCATCAGCTTAATTTGTAAGTTACTGTTTTAATTGTTAAATCTTTAGAACCTTTAGCAAATAATTCTTTTAGATTTTAATTCCTAATTTGCATTGTATTTTTTTCTTTTTCCTTTACTCATGTATTAGTTTTATTTTCCATGCAGGTTATTGTGTGGTAGATTATACGGAAAAGGGTTGGTTCTGTCAGTACGTAGATCGAACGCCAGAAACTATTCGAAAACAAGAGGCAGTCAAAGCAAAAGAGAGGATGGATATGGACGATGAAGAAAGAAATGCAAAATTCATTGAGAAACAGATCCAAAGAGCATCTGTAACTGAGAAAGTCAAAGCTGAACCTGAATTCACAGAACTGAAAAGAGAATGTGAAGAAAAAGGTAAGAAATATCATAATCATTTAGTGTCTGTTGTCCATGCTGGCATGGGTAGATGGTTTGACCAGGGCTGGTAAATTGGAAGGCTGTACCAGACTCCAGTCTGATTTGGCATGGTTTTCTATGGTTGAATGCCCTTTCTAATGCCAGCCATTCCGAGAGTGTAATGGGTACTTTTATGTGTTACTGGCAAAGGTGCCATTTGCATGACACTGGTATCTGCCACGATTGCGATTTTGCTCAGCTTCATCATCATCATCATCATCCTTTAACGTCCGTTTTCCATGCTGGCATGGGTTGGACGATTTGGCTGAGGTCTGGAGAGCCAGCGGCTGCACTACGCTCCAATCTGATCTGGCAATGTTTCTACAGCTGGATGCTCTTCCTAATGTCAACCACTCCGAGAGTGTAGTGGGTGCTTTTTACGTGTCACTGGCACAGGGGCCACTCAGTGGGTACTGGCATCGGCCATGTTTGGATGGTGCAATTTACGTGCCACTGGAACGAGAGTCAGTCAGGGTACTGGCATCGGCCATGTTCGGATGTTGCTTTTTATGTGCCACCAGAACGGGAGCCAGTCAGGCAACCCTGGCATTAATCATGTTTGGATGGTGCCTTTTTATGTGCCACTGGAATGGGAGCCAGTCAGGGGCACTGGCCATAGCTACGAGTGCTCCCTGACTGGGCTCCTGTTCCGGTGATGTGGTTATTAGAAATCTCTTTAATGTGAATGTGCATGGCCTGGTAGTTGGGGTATTTGGTTCATGATTGTAAGGTCATGAGTTCAATTCCAAGTAGCACATTGTGTCCTTGAGCAAGACGCTTTATTTCATGTTGCTCCAGTACACTCAGCTGGTAAAAATGAGTTGTACCTGTAATTCAAAAGGGCCAGCCTTGTCACATTCTTATTTCTTATTTCTTTACTGCCCACAAGGGGCTACACACAGAGGGGACAAACAAGGACAGACAAACAGATTGTTGATTATATCGATCCCCAGCGCATAACTGTTACTTATTTAATCGACCCTGAAAGGATGAAAGCAGAGTCGACCTTGGCGGAATTTGAACTCAGAATGTAGCGGCAGACGAAATACCACTAAGCATTTCAATCAGCGTGCCGTTTCTGCCAGCTCGCCGCCTTGTCACATTCTGTTACACTGAATCTGCCTGGCAACTACATTGATGGTGCGCGTATCCATGAAGTTCTCAGCCACTTGCACATTAATTTCACAAGCAGGCTGTTCTGTTGATCAGATCAAGTGGAACACTCATAACTGCTGAAGTGCTGATTCAATTCATCTGTGCGGGTGACACGTAAAAGCACCCACTACACTCTCTGAGTGGTTGGCGTTAGGAAGGGCATCCAGCTGTAGAAACTCTGCCAAATCAGATTGGAACCTGGTGTTGCCATCCGGTTTCACCATTCCTCAGTCAAATCGTCCAACCCATGCTAGCATGGAAAGCGGACGTTAAACAATGATGATGTAATGATTTGATGTAGTGTGTTGACTTAATCTGTTGCTTGATTTAACACCATCATCACCTGGTTCTTGGGTGCTTTTAGCAGAGTCTGCTTTCTTTCCCTCCTCCCTCCAGTCTTTGTCAAATGGTCATGGGTGCTATCCTTTCTCCTCTGATTATGTCTGCAAAAATAATTCTCTAATCATTCAGATCTGCAAACCAACCATTCATTTTCCTTTGATGTCTAACACCTTTCGATTAGAATAGATTACTTAAAAGAGTGTTTTCTTTATGAAGAATTGGTTGTTTTTGTAGAGAAGTATGTTTAGATTTGTTTCTAGAATATCATTTTTTGATAGGCACAGGCATGGCCATGTGGTTAAGAAGTTTGTCCCTCAACCACATGGTTTTGAATTCAGTCCCATTGTATGGTGCCTTGGACAAGTGTCTTCTATAACCCCAGGCAGATTTAAGCCTTGTAAGGGGATTTGACAAACAGAAACAAGTGGTTGAGAGAGGATTAACACAATGACACACACATATACAGCAGGCTTCCACACAGTTTCCATCTACCAGATTTTCTCACAAAACATTGGTTGGCATAGAGACTACAGTAGATGTCCACAGTGGGATTGAACCCGAAGCTACTCGGTTCCAAAATGAACATCCTAACCACCCAGCCATACTTGTACCTATGTTTAGTTTTCAATTACAATGACTAGATTGCAATGCAGTGCGCTTTAAGTTTTTGTACTGAAATAAACTGACTTAGTAATATCTTAATGTCTTTTGTAATACCTTGATAGCATTGATATTATTCTTATTTTTTAATCAAAATAATTTGTCATTAAATCATTAGTGCTGACAGGGGCTAAAACTAACAATATTTTTGGAACCAGCATCCCAATCATATCCAAGAATAGATTTAACTTTTAAGGCACCAAAATTTTATTTTGGCTACTTCTAACTTTATTCTGTAGTGTGTTTTACATTTTCTAGCTTGTCATCATCTTTATCAATCCACCAGCAGTTGAGGAATTCATGGTGTTGTCATCATCATCATGGTTATCATTTAATGTCTCTTATTCCATGCTGGCATAGGCAGCTCCGTTGCGTGACTTTTAGAGGCTCCCTGCAACTTTTTGTTCCAAGGCCCCATCCCTCACAATCATAATTTATAATCTACACACCTTTTATTTCATAGCTATATTTTATTTTATTCTATTTGAAGTTCAGTATTTCACATTATCCTAAAGAACATCTTTAAAAGTACAACAATTTAAATTTGTTTAGGTCTATTACAAATTTCAAAAAGTAAAATGTCCAGATTTGAATATAAGAGCACTTTTATAATCCAGGCAACTTTCAAAGACAAACACGGTGCACTTTTCATTTTGCGAAATCATTGATGAGTTCAGAATAATCAAGCTGAGTGCTAAGTTTGTGTTCAATAGCTATCATAGACAATCTACAAAGTCTGGTACACGTCCATGGTACAATGTAATATTTTTACAAGATATTTTGCAGGTACAATGTATTACCATTTTATTTCTTGAAATTTTCAGTTAACATAGTTTAATTCTTGTTCAACATCTTAACCAAAGTAAATAGATGACTCATCTATGTACTTTGATCTTAACATGGGGCCCCTCAACCGTGGAGGCCCCTGTGACCACAGGGGTTGCAGGGGCTTAGCAATGGCCCTGGGCATTGGATGGATGGTTTGACAAGAACATATGAGCCAGAGGGCCCCACTATGTTCTGTGTCTGCTTTGACATGGTTTCTATAGCTGGACACCTTTCCTAATACCAATCCCAGGTTTGTTTATTAGCAAGTTTGCTAATTTATAAAAGAGCATATTCAGAGTAGTTTAACCTGCTAGAACTAACAACCATATTTACTTCAAATCACACCCTACTGATTTAAAAAGATGATATATTAGCTGATGTAGGTCCAGCTAGCCTTAAAAATGGTACTGGCAAGAATACCTCTGATCATAGGTCTGCTCAGTCCATTTCATGTGGAGCTTTACAACTGGTATTTTAATTGAATCAGTGTTCCTCAATAATATTTTAGCTGTGCCGTTACCAAGTACGAATGTATAACATTTTTATCTGATTCTGTTTTTCTCTCTCTTTATTTTCTAAAGTAACATTCAACCTGGGAACCTTTGTTAAGAAAAAGGAAGAAGAGTTGAAAAAGTAAGAAACTTATTGTTTGCTTTTCAGTTTTATTTCATTTTTGTTTCCATCTTAGTTTTTGTTTCTCTATTTTGTGTAACAGTATGACACAGTGATTGTGAGGTTAAGAAGCTGACTTCCAAATCACATGGTTTTGGGTTCAGTCTCACTGTGTAGAACCATGGGCAACCAAAACCTTGTGAATGGATTTGGTAGACAGAAACTGAAAGAAGCCCATTGTATATATGTATGTATGTGTGTGAGTGTTTGTGTTTCTATGTCTCGACATCATGCAATTATTGTAAATGAATGTCATTCATTTCCAATATCCTATGAAAATATGTCTGGTTATCGGGAAATATCATTTTGCTTGGAAACAGGTGTGGGTTGGCAATAGAAATGGCATCTGGCCATTGAAAATCTACCTCAATAAATCATGTCCAACCCATGCCAGCAAGGAAAAGTGGATGTTAAAACATTGATGATCATGATATAGAAGGTATGACCTGAAGGTATATAGAAGTTTAAAGATTTATTTTTCAATTAATGCTTTCTGAGAAATTAATTAGACCAACCACCACCACCACCATCATTATTATTAGGAGTGGTGGATGACGAAATCCGAAGAGTGTTGAATAAAATGCTTTGAAGTATTTAGTTACATCCCTTCATATTCTGAGCGCACACACACACACACACTGTGTGAGTCAACTTTGCCTTTTATTTGTTCTGGGATTGATATGATAAATACCAGCTGTGTACTAGTGTCAATCTAATTAACTATACCCATTTTCTAAATGTGTAAAATGAGATCACAGCTGTAGCCTATACTAGTGTTGCATAACCAGCTCATTTAAAAAGTACCTTTGAATTGTCAGGCGACACGCCATGCTTGAGGAAACCTATTGAGTTAGGTAAAATCAAATCACAATCAAGTGGAAATTGTAATTGTGGCTGATGCCAGTGCTGCCTGACTGGCTCTTGTGCTGGTGGAATGCAATAAGCACCATTCATGTGTGGGTCGTTGCCATTGCTACCTGACTGGCTCTCCATACTGGTGGCACGTAAAAAGTACCATCCGAATGTGGTCAATGCCAGCCCCCACCCCGTCTGGCTCCTGTGCCAGTAGCACGTAAAAAGCACCATCTGAAGGTGGCTTATGCCAGTACCCTCTGACTGGCTCCTGTGCCGGTGACATGTAAAAAGCACCCACTACACTCTTGGAGTGTTTGGTGTTAGGAAGGGCATCTGGCTGTAGAAACATTACCAGATCAGATTGAAGCCTGGTGAGGCCTCCTGGCGTGCCAGTCCCCAGCCAAACCGTCCAACCCATGCCAGCATGGAAAACGGACGTTAAATGATGATGATGATGAGGCTATGTGCATTATTCTTGTTGTTATTAAAGTGGTGAGCTGACAGAACCCTCAGAACACCAAGCGAAATGCTTAGCATTATTTAGCCTGTCTTTACATTCTGAGTTCGAATTCCACCAAGGTTGCCTTTGCCTTTCATCCTTTTGGGGTTGATAAAATAAGTACCAGTTAAATACTGGGTCATATAATTGCTCTGCCTCCCCTCAAAATCTATTGCCCTGTTCCAAAATTTGAAACTATTATTATTTATTTCGTGTTGCTTTTGGTTGAACTGTTTCGTGACTGTATTTCAAATGAATATATTTTCAACATGATCAATGTAAAAGTGCAGCCATGGCAGTGTGGATACAGGGTTCACTTTGTTACATTGTGGTCTTGGGTTCAATCTCAGTGTGTGTGTTACTTTGGGTAAGCATCTTTTACTGTAGCCTTGAGCCAACCACTGTCTTATGATTCGAATTGGTTGCCAGGAAATATATGGAAGCCTGTTGTGTGTGTATATTCATGTATGTGTGTGTGACCATCTGTCTGTCCGTCTGTCCTTGCTTGCATGCACACATGTATGTGCACTCACCCTTCCCTTACCTGTTGCTTTGTGAAAGCATCTTCCCCTATCTATTGCTTATTCTATAACTTCATATTTCTCCCACCATCTTTTCCCTGTAACCATGGGGTTAGGAAGCAAACCTCTTAACTACATGGCCATGTCTGCTTATTTCTTCAATTTTTTTTTTAATTTCCAGAACAGAACTGAAGAATAATATCTTGAAAAAATTACCTCAACCAGATACTAAATCTTCAAAGGAATTAGCATCTGCAAGTGGCACTAAAAGAAAGTCTTCTGCTCTTGATGACATTATGAAGGTAAGAAGCAAATATGGTGGAGGGGAACCACCTCTGGACAGAATTCTGCATGTTGAATATACATATTGTGGAGTCTTACATATATACTATAGTGAGTTGGAAAACGTGAGATTATCCATGCAATTAGAAGACAGAACTCCCCTAGAGATGTTTCAAACCTCAAAACAATTAGCAAAGGAAATAACTCCTTAAGATCTAACTGGAATTTTTGTGAAATAGAAATTATAAAAATGTGAATGGGTTTTGTCTTTAAGTTTTGCATTGCTTTTTTTTTTTCTTTTTGTATAAATCTCCCGATCTATTTAGAAACTAGAGAATTTGACAAAAAGCAGTTGGTTCAGTATAAAAAAATCATAAAAATATATTAAGGGCATCCATCTGTAGAAACTCTGCCAAATTAGATTGGAGTCTGGTGTAGCCATCTGGTTTGCCAGTCCTCAGTCAAATCGTCCAACCCATGCTAGCATGGAAAGCAGATGTTAAATGATGATGATGATGATTACATGAATTAGGATGAAGTTTACTGATGCAATATAATGTGTACATTGTGAATGTGGTTTTGCCTATTGTCATGACACTTTCACCTGCCAAGGTTCATTGAATACAGTTAAGTAGATTACAGGTTGGTGTTTCCACCTATATTTATGCAATATTGATTCCTGGGATCAATTTCCTGTCTTAGAGTTGAGTTTATGTTCCATTTAGTCTGTAACCTGGAAGTTGCACAACTCTTATTAGAAAAATAATTCCTTTGTCTCCTCTAATCAAAGGATTTGTAGGGCTCAGTAAATTAGTGTTATTTACTTTTTTCCCAATAATTACACTCATTATAAACCTGTTAGTTACTGTATTTATTTTTCATAAATATATTTTAAATGCATTTAATTTTTCAAGATGTTTACATATGAAGTAAACAGAAGCAATACATTTAGGTGGAAATAAAAGAATTGCTATTTAACATTCTTGATTATCTTACTTTATGGTTAGTAAACAATAAATGTCAATTGTATATTTCAGTTTGAAGAAATGAAACGAGAAAAGATGAATCGTAAAGACAACTGGCTCGACGAGGGGATTGTTGTAAAGGTTATAACCAAAAAACTCGGGGATAAATACTACAAAAGGAAAGCTGTGATTAAGGTAGCTATTCTTTTTTTTTTTTATTATTCTGGGGCACCACCTGGAAGAAGTTTTAGTTGAACGAATCGTTTTTAGTACTTTTTTTGTGTTTGGTATTAATTCTATTGGTCTCTTCATGAGGACATAAACATACCAGCACCGGTGGTCATGTGGTTGTGGTGGGACAAACAAAGTCACACATACATATGATGGGCTTCTTTCAGTTTCCGTCTACCAAATCCACTCACAAGGCTTTGGTTGGCCCGAGTCTTTAGTAGAAGACATTTGCCGAAAGTATCATGCAGTGGGACTGAACCCTGAACCATATGGTTGGAAAGTGATCTTGCCATACAGCTATGCCTGCGCCTACGTATTAAAGGAACAGATTGACCGTTGCCAGTACCGCCTGACTGGCCTTGTAGGGTTTTCAAGCGAGATCGTTGCCAGTGCCCCTGGACTGGCTCTTGTACGGGTGGCACATAAAAGACACCATTTCAAGCGTGGCCGTTTTTGTGCGGGTGACACGTAAAAGCACCCACTACACTCTCTGAGTGGTTGGCGTTAGGAAGGGCATCCAGCTGTAGAAACTCTGCCAAATTAGATTGGAGCCTGGTGTAGCCATCCGGTTGCACCAGTCCTTAGTCAAATCGTCCAACCCATGCTAGCATGGAAAGCGGACGTTAAACGATGATGATGATGATGATGATGATTATTTTATTACACTTAGTAGTAGAAAGAGCCTTAAGTAGGTCAGAGTGCAATCACACCACTGACTACTCTTAATAAAAATAATGTGGTTGAAGCCAGGGCCACCTGACTGGCTCCCATGCTGGTGGCACGTAAAAAGCATCCACTCCACTCTCGGAGTGGTTGGCATTAGGAAGGGCATTCAACTGTAGAAACATTGCCAGATCAGATTGGAGCCTGGTGCAGCTGCTGGCTCTCCAGACCTCAGTCAAACCGTCCAACCCATGCCAGCATGGAAAACGGACGTTAAATGATGATGATGATGATGAATGTAATACAAAATAAGATAAATGGTAGATTTGAGGATACCTTTCTTCCTCCCACTAGTCTTGGAGATCTTGTAACAGGTCAAGGGCCCTGCCTTCTCCCTTAACAAAATCCAATAAAATAAAACGGAAGCTGTCTTACATCACAGAAGATCGAAGAGCTTGGGTGGGAGAAAATTGCTCATCTACCTTATTCTCCCGACCTTGCTCCTTCAGACTACCATTTGTTTCGTAGTTTACAGAATCATTTGGGGGACATAACTTTCGCAAGCCAGGAGGAAGTCGAAACTGACATTTCAGAGTTCTTCGCTTTGAAACCAAAAGAGTTTTACATTGATGGGATTCAAAAAACTTGTAAATAGATGGAAGGAAGTCATAGATAATCAGGGAAATTAACATTTGATCTCTTGTTTTCTTTATTCAAAATTCAGACAGAACTTATGGGATGACCTGATATATATACACATATACATATATATATCATCATCATCATCATTGTTTAACGTCCATACTGGCTCCTGTGCCGGTGGCACGTAAAAAGCACCCACTACACTCTCGGAGTGGTTGGTGTTAGGAAGGGCATCCAGCTGTAGAAACATTGCCAGATCAGATTGGAGTCTGGTGCAGCCACTGGCTTTCCAGACCCCAGTCGAACTGTCTAACCCATGCCAGCATGAAAAACGGATGTTAAACGATGCATACATGTGTGTGTCCCATTGTACCACTTACTAACAGGTGTTGGTTTGTTTACATCCCCTGTAATTTAGTGGTTCAGCAAAAGACACTTAGAGCAAGTATCAGGCTTTAAAAATAGTACTGGGGTTGGTTCATTTGACTAAAACTGCTTTGAGGCAGTGCTCCAGCATGGCTGCAAAAAAGAAAAAAGAAAAAACCTCATATTTGATTGAATGAGATTCTTACCAAATAATTCATCGTATGTATTTATTTACAGCAAGTTGAAAATTTATATATGGCTGTTGTGAAGCTGTTGGATACTGGAGACAAAGTGAGGCTTGACCAGAGCCATCTTGAAACTGTGATTCCTGCTCTTGGTATGTGTTTCCTCTTTAATCAGATTTCCTAAACATTTCTTCTTCTGAGACTAATCTGTGACAAAATATAATCTTTTATTTAATCCTCTTCAATATCTTTTTGTTGTTTTTGAGCCTCACTGGGCCAGCTTTGATTGAATTGACCTACAACAAAAGGTTTTCCAGCCATGACCATTACTACTTACCATGGAGTGCATTCCTTTTTTTTAAGCTGTCAGAATATGATTTGAGAGATTTGGCTGCCATTTCTAGCAGGTTGACTGATCATATAACCTTGGGCCGACTAAAGCCTTGTGAGTGGATTGGGTAGATGGAAACTGAAAGAAGACCATCATATATATAAATATATATATATGTGTGTCTGTCTATCTGCCATTGCTTGATAACCAATGCTCGTGTCTTTATGTCCTTGTGTTTTGGCAGTTTGGCAAAAGAGCCCGCTAGAATAAGTACTGAAACTAGAGAAGGCTGTCATCTCATAATAGTGTAATGCTCCCAAATATTGGATAATGATGCTGATATGAACATCTTAAACTGCGCCTAAAGACGACTGACATGAAGTCACTCACCAGCACAGTCCAACCTCTGGCCTACAGATATATGTCTCCACTCTGCTACTGTAGCTTCTGCTTCTCCACTCAAGCACCTCTCTTGTTACTCATATTGCATGTGTGTGTTTGTGTACATCCGCTAAACCAGGACTGCTTTAAATCACTCTCCCCAGCTTTTATTCTCCAGAACTTTCTGTGCAAAGACATAAACTGTAACTATCTCACTAGACACAGAAAAACAAAATCTTTCCATTCTCTGTCAGTTTTATATCAGAATAATTGATCTACTTCTCTTGTGTGAGTGCTGGGATGCTTTTATCCCATCAGCTGCTTCCCAACCACATGGTTCGGGTTAACTGCAGAACCTTGGGCCGACTAAAGCCTTGTGAGTGGATTTGGTAGATGGAAACTGAAAGAAGCCCATCATATATATAAATATATATATATGTATTTATGTGTGTCTGTCTATCTGCCATTGCTTGATAACCAATGCTCGTGTCTTTATGTCCTTGTGTTTTGGCAGTTTGGCAAAAGACCCCTGATAGAATAAGTACTAAGCTTACAAAAAATAAGTCCTGGGGGTTGATTACTTTAACTAAAACCCTCTAAGGCAGTGCTCCAGCATGGCCACAGTCAAATGATTGAAATAAATAAAAGAATAAAAAAATACTAATTTTCTTGCATGGGTTGCCTTCCGTACAGTCATTGGTAAATGGATTTGCAATCTAGCACAAAACCTTATGGTGGTTATTTTAATTTTGTCTCCCAGAATTATTTGGATTAGTTTATTGTAAGAGTATCTTCCCTTGTATGTATTTCTATCTGTGAGGCCTACTACTTTCACATCTGATCTTACTACTTCTTCCTCTAGTCGTCCAGGTTTATGTTTACCTAAAGTTCTCTTTTTCTGCAGATTCACTCTTTCAGCCATCATGTATATTTCATTCATGATACTTCTCCACACAACTGTCATAGAAGTTTTATGTATTTATTTCTTTTTTTTCTGCAATTATTTCAGGTAAAACTGTAAAAATAGTAAATGGTGCATATCGTGGAACAAATGCTGTTTTACAATCAATCAATGAAAAGAAATTTTGTGCAACTGTTGCCATCAAACAGGTGAGATCTTTGTTGTTTAGCTGCAGGTCAAGAAGACTGATAAAGGCATTCTTGCTATGACTATCCTTGTCTAAGGTATCATCTTCAAGAAGGTAGAATGTGATTTAAGGGAGATTTGAGTATTAGTTTTAATCGGTTGAGTGACCATGTAGAACAGGAATCCATAACTTCTTTTTGTAATGGTTTACTTTTTGTCAGTGGGCCACATGTATATCACATTATAATCTTACATATTAAAATATCCATGTGTATCTGTCTCCTCCTCCCTATTTCTATTAAAAGCAGTGTTTATGTAAACAGAACTTAACACGAAAGGCTGTCTAAAACCCATCAAATACTGAATGGCTCACAAATACATTAATTTGAAAAATGTTTATAAATGGACTGAGAATGCCTTAATTGCTCATGTCCACATGTTGCTGGCCCCTGGCTTAAGAGACTCCCTCATTGGTTCAAAGTAAGATGGTACTCCTTCGTAAACTATGTAATAAATTGAAATATTTTCAGATTTCAATTACAATTTACTAAGATAAAAATAAGTTGTATCTTATGGTTATTTTGCATTCATTACTTTTTTTTTATGTGTACCATTGGAGCAATGTTATAAATTCGCTTGGCTGAATTAATTGGGATGTGTTTTTAACTAACACCGAGAATATCTTAAATTTCCTGTGATTGAATGGTTTATTAAAATTAGATTCAAGACAAAGGATAGACAAATGAATTAACAATATTATAGAGCTGTTGATTTATTGCTTCTTCTTTCACCCCAGCTCGAAGAGCAGTAGTTCTGAATCAAATAAAATAAATCAACTTGTGTCTGGCTAGCATTTCTACTAATTCTCCTGCTTTTGTTCTTTAAAACTCTTTATAGTGACAATGATTTTCACATAAATTTTTGTTTCTGTTGCAGGGTCCGTTAGCAGGCAGAGTACTCGAAGGTGTGCAATATGAAGATATAAGTAAATTGTATCAACCAACATGAAGCTAATTAAAGAAGATAATCATTATGATACATCTACAAATCTCAGGCTGGTTTTGCATCTAATGTCATTTTCATTTCAATTGATTATTTTGCATTGATATTCTGCTCCCACAATCCTTATCTTCATATCTAGCTGTGCTAGATTTCATCACCAACTTTAATTTATTCAATCATGGTGTAATGCAATGACTGTACAAGTAGACATTCCACATGGTGTGGGTACAGCACTTTACTTGGATCTTACAGAAGTTGGTGCTAATTATTTTTCCATCCTAATCTCTAAGATTAGCTATTCCGTTGGAAATTAAAGTACTTTATATAATCAAAGATTAAAAGACTGAGTATTTTACTGTGTAAATAATGTAATCTTTAAACATTTTTAGATTGAGGCATATTCTTTGACATTTTCTTCTATTAATGCAAAAACATTAAAGGATTTGAACAATTTTAAACCTGAACAATTAAAGCTCAATTCCAGCGGAAGACTCAATCTATTCTCACTATATTGAGAAACAATCCCCAAATATGTTGGTTAGCATCTCTGAGATCTAACAAAATAGGAGAGTTTTTTTTTTGTTCTTTCCAACAGTGGTGACATGGTACAATAAAGAAACGAAATAAACTTTTGTATAAAGTAATTTTTTTTATATATTTGATTATTTACAATATTTTATCAAGGGTCATTGGTTTCCTACTTTTATAGTTTACACTTGGGACTTTTCTTGGTTCAGAACATCCTGTGTCACTGGCAGAACTGCTAAAATTTTTTTTATGGGATCTCTTTCTTCAGCGACTCAAATGGGGTTGGTTTTTTCTGTTCTTTACTCTGAAAGGAGGAGAAAAGAAAAAGAAGAAAGGATCAGTTTAAAAGAATTAGAGGATTTGAAACAATTAAAAGACTAAAAACAAGAGTACACAGCTGTGCAAGAAACAAATATAAATGTATGGCAGAAAGAATGCAGATATATTACTGAAAGGTTATGCAGATGAATACATTAAACACCATTGATATTACACAAATGATTAGACAATGGTTGGTGTCAAAACGAAATTAATCACAGGAATTAAGTATTGCATGGAGAGTTGTTGGAGCAAATGAATATGAATTTGATATAATACATTTTTTCAGACTCCCCTCTGTTATAGTATAAGAAGTTTGAGAGCATCTTAATCTTTGCCTATGACATATAAGCTTGAATAGATTACCTTAATCTAAATATATTAATAAATATATTAATGAAAGGCAATCTAATCTTATTACAATTTATGTGAAACCAAACGAGATACAGTACAGTGATTATTGTATTACCCAATAAGAGATGTTAGTTGAATTATGCAAGATGGAAGAATATAAAATAACAATGTCAAACAAAAATGGAAATTTGAAGTGTAAGTACTTACGCTAATATTTCTACATTGTCAATGGCCCATTGGTCGTGTCCCTTTCCACCATGTTCTGGCTGCCACCAACGAAATTGAACCCCTACTTTACTTGGGATGTCATAAGCAACTCTCTTAGGGTTCAAGTAATCGCTGGGTTCATGTCTTGCCAGAAGTTTCCATTCTACACCCTGCAAAAATATGAGCACAATAAAGAAGATTGTAGATGTATTTCACTCTGACAGTTTGAATTTAATCTCTCTCTCTCTCTCTCTCTATATATATATATATAGGCACGGGAGTGGCTGTGTGGTAAGTAGCTTGCTTACCAACCACATGGTTCTGGGTTCAGTCCCACTGCGTGGCACCTTGGGCAAGTGTCTTCTACTATAGCCTCGGGCCGACCAAAGCCTTGTGAGTGGATTTGGTAGACGGAAACTGAAAGAAGCCCGTCATATATATGTATATATATATATATATATATATGTGTGTTTGTGTTTGTCCCCCCAACATCGCTTGACAACCGGTGGTGGTGTGTTTACGTCCCTGAAACTTAGCGGTTCGGCAAAAGAGACCGATAGAATAAGTACTAGGCTTCCAAAGAATAAGTCCTGGGGTCGATTTGCTCAACTAAAGGTGGTGCTCCAGCATGGCCGCAGTCAGATGACTGAAACAAGTAAAGAGTATATATATAGTATTTCCCTCATTCCTACACTAAACTCAGCTTGCGAAGACCTGTTGGGGCAAGTGAGATCGAAACTGAACCAAGTTTGATGACTGGCACCATGCCAGTGGAGCGGTAACAGCAGTCTCACTCCCGTGCCGGTGGCATGTGAACAAAACATTGGCTGACTCCTGTGCAGGTGGCACATAAAAAATCACCATTTGAGCGTGGCCATTGCCAGTACTGCCTGACTGGCCTTCGTGCGGGTGGCACGTAAAAGCACCCACTACACTCTTGGAGTGGTTGGCATTAGGAAGGGCATCCAGCCATAGAAACCTTGTCAAATCAGAGTGGAAATTGGTGCAGCCCACTGGCTTAACAGTTTTCAGTCAAACTGTCCAGTCAATGCCAGCATGGAAAGTGGACATTAAATGATGATGAAGATGATTGATTGAGATATATATATATATATATATATATATATATATCTCGTCGTCGTCGTTTAACGTCCGCTTTCCATGCTAGCATGGGTTGGACGATTTGACTGAGGACTGGTGAAACCAGATGGCTACACCAGGCTCCAATCTGATTTGGCAGAGTTTCTACAGCTGGATTGCCCTTCCTAACGCCAACCACTCAGAGAGTGTAGTGGGTGCTTTTACGTGTCACCCGCACGAAGGCCAGTCAGGCGGTACTGGCAACGGCCACGCTCATCTCGCTCAAAAAACCTCATGTGTCACCCGCACAAGAGCCAGTGTCTTCTACTATAGCCTCAGGTCGACCAAAGCCTTGTGAGTAGATTTGGCAGATGGAAACTGAAAGAAGCCCATTGTATATATATGTATGTGCATGTATGCTTGTGTGTATATTTGTCTGTAACTTAGCAGTTCGGCAAAAGAGATTGATAGAATAAGTACTAGGCTTACAAAGAATAAGTTCTGGGGTCAGTTTTCTTGACTAAAGGTGATGCTCAAGTATGGCTGCAGTCAAATGACTGAAACAAGTAAAAGAATAAAAGAATATGTGTATGTGTGATAGGCTTCTTTCAGTTTCCATCGACCAAACCACTCAAGGCTTTTAGTCAGCCTGGGCAGTATTAGAAGATAGTTGCCCAAGGTGGTGGGCAGTGGTATTGAATCTGAAGTCATATGATTGGGAAGTAAAGTTCGTGATCACACAGATATGCCTATTGAGCTTTGCAAATGAGTTGACACAATTGGAATAATCCATGTCTAGGTTGTTTATTGTTCTCTAGACTTGGGTGAGTTGGCATCAGAAAATGCATTCAGCTGTAGAAAACTGCTCCAGATTACTCTCACCTGATTCATGCAAATATGAAACATGAGATGTTAAAACAATGATGTGATGCACAAGCATACACACACACCAACTTACATTTATATATTCCACAGCATTTATTATTGTAATCTTTTATGTCAATGATGTTTATCTATCTATGCATATAACAATAAAGAAAGCTGTTTGTATGAAACTTCTGAAAATAAAGCAATTATTAAAATCTACATGGTCTAGAAAATTCTTATAAATTTCAATTTTATTTTATTTTAATTTTTTAATAATTGATTTTCAAGTATCTTTCAAGATTCTGATTGCAAGTTAATCAGAAAACTAATTTTTATTCACTGCAACACGTTTTTTAGCATCTTACATTTATATCCCTCTTTTTCTACTGTTTCATTGCAGAGCTGTTTGTTTCTTTATATCTTTCCATCTCTTCTTTATTTACCAACTCTATTCATATTAGCCCTTCTATTTCTATATCCTTATAACTTTTTCTCTCTCACTCTTATTCTCATCATTTTTTCAATGCCTTTCATCCTTTGGCCTTTTATCTTTTTTCTCTCTCATTGAATCCCTTCTTATTTCAGTTAATACTTTCTTTCACCTGCACCCTGTTACTTTCGCTTTCTTTCCTTTCAACATTGTCCCTTTTTCTCTCTCTCTCTCTCTCTACCCCTCTCCATTTTATTCAGTCACTTTCACTCTCTCCATTTTATTCAATCGTTTTCATTAAAACTAAGCAATTACAAAGTTTTTGTTTGAGATACATTGAGAATATTTGTGAAAATTCTTTTACTATATCTATCATATCAATATTACTTAAAAACCTTTCATATCAAGTTTTATAGATATACACAAGCAAACAGGACATACATTTGTAGACAATTGCCCAGAGGGTGGTGTTTCTGCTGGTGTAATAAATAAAAGAAACATTATTATTAAACAATTCTAATGTGCCCAGAATGCAATGAACATCACACAATTCCATAAACAATCTATCCATTGTAAATTGGTTCTGCCATTTGTCTCTTGTTGCTGTAAGACAATATTGCGAAAGAATACAAAAGACAATAGATAATCCACATTGACAAAGAAGTTGCTGAATAATTTACCTTGTTAATGCTGTATTGTAAAAGAACTCCACGGAAGTGAGTTTTATTTTGCAAGTTAATATTGCATTCTTCTGTCTGAGAATGACAGCCAATTTGTAAAATAAATATGATTTTCCTGTAAAATAAAATATCAAGAATTACTGAGGTTCATGAAAACCAAAAAGTGTTCTTTAAAAGTTAGCTTTAGATTTTAATTTATAACTCCCATCTTGTTCAAATCTAGTTTATTGATTCTATTATAAGTCAATAAGACTTAAGCCGTCACTTGTTGCTATTCCAAGTGACAACAACACTTTTTCTTTCCTTCTCTTCATGCTTTCAGACTAAGGCTAGGAGACCAAAATGTTTGGTTCTCACAGACTATCACCAATTTCATTGGATTCTAGATTTTATTTACTGGCTTGGATTACTCTAAATAGATACTGTATAAGAAGCAGGAGTTATGTGTAATTGAAGAGTATTTTGCCGACTTCCAGAAGCTGAGTACTAAATCTTCATTTAGAGGGTTATAATGCGGATCCTTGTCCACTTGTATATTGCTGTTGGCACTGTAATATTCTTGTCATCACTATTATGTTGTGGCGATATTCTGCATCTTATTATCCTTGTCTATTGTGCTATTGCTGAAAGTTCCACAAGACAATGACCTTGAAATGTCTACCTTGACAGTAACTTGAACTCGTATATATCATGTAACTGACACTGACAAACTGAGAAACTTGTACATTGACTCTCCTACTACTGAACAGAGGGATAAGAAAATGCTACATTGTATTTTTATTGATATCTAATGTTTCTGCCATCCACCAGCCTGAAGAGATCAATAAATATAGAAAAACAAAAAAAAAATTGATTGATTGATTGATGCTACCTGATTTCTGATGATTTTTCTAACCACTTAATCTGAAGAAATTATTTCAAGTTTAGCGTTTATCTAACAATTATGGCAATAATCTTTCCATAAACTGCAATCATACATGGAGACATTTCTTCTTTTACTGGTTGAATTCTTTTGTTGGATGCTTCCTCTGGATTGCAGCCACATTAGAATACTGCCTTTAAAGAGTTTAGTCAATCATATTGGCCCAGTACTCAGTCATTTTATCAAAAGCTATTTATCTATCAACTAACCAATTTTATCTTGAGTTACGTCCCTCTCTATGGAGTTACCTTCCTTTAAGGAGTAAATTACTTCTAGCAACAATTTACATCAGTATACTTTCTCTATGACATTAGTTTTACACAGCCATCATATATATATATATATATATATATATATATATATATATATATATATATATATATAAAGACAGAGACAGGAGAGGGTACAACAAACAAGATATATTAGTTTGACACTCAGGAAAAATGGAAGAGTCTTTGATGTTTCAAGCCTACGCTCTCCTACAGAAAGTAATGAGGGAAGAATACATGGAGAGAGGAAAACAACCCAAGAAAGAAAAAAAAATGTCTCTGGATTTATGGTTTCACATGTTGATATATATATATACATTTGCCATGATAGATCGCTAGCCACTAAACCTTTTTCTATTTTCTCTTCCTGTTTATTTCTGTGTTCCTTTCTGTCAAAGAGCATAGGCTCGAAACAAAAGACTTTCTCATAACACAATTGGCTGCAGCACAGTTTGCCTATCAAATTTCAAGACTGTAGTTGGAGAACAGTTTTCTGTGGACCAATGCTGTTCCTGGTGCTAACATTCACTTGTTTCCAAGTGTGGTAATAATACTCCATTCTGTTGAACAATAAATAGTCTGGACACTGTTATGTAGAGAAGTAGGAACAAATGACACTAAATGAATGAGCCTTTTGTTTACAATGATTCTGTAGCATATCAAGATATGTCAATAAGCCCGAATGTGCTTTCATGGTCGACAGAAAACAAACGACACAACCTGTGTGAACAGCACTATTTTAACCATTATACAAAATAAACATAAGCATGCACAAATACACACATATAAATGCATAGAAACTCCCTCATGAAAATAATTATACTTGCAATAAAGTTTCAAATGTAATTAAAAATTTTTTAGTAGTACAGCAATCACTTGACTGTCGTGGGTGTTATGTTCCAAAACCTCTCGTGATTGGTGAAAATCCGCAAAGTAGAAACAGTACTGTATATACTGAAGGTGGTGAGCTGGCAGGAATGTTAGTTAGCACGCCGGGTGAAATGCTTAGTGGTATTTCGTCTGCCGTTACGTTCTGAGTTCAAATTCCGCCAAGGTCGACTTTGCCGTTCATCCTTTCGGGGTCGATAAATTAAGTACCAGTTACGTACTGGGTTCGATGTAATCGACTTAATCCCTTTGTCTGTCCTTGTTTGTCCCCTCTATGTTTAGCCCCTTGTGGGCAATAAAGAAATAAGAAACAATACTGTATATATTTTTTAGCATTTTTATAATTTGGATATACCTATTTTATTATAAATGCAAAACAATTCCACTCACTTTCCTTGTGAGTTCTGTTTCCCATACAGGATGTGTGATTCTTTGTTTACTCATCTATGGTACACTATGTATTTTCCTTTAATATATTTTAATTAATGTGTTATACAGTGCAGTACTGTACTCTAATTTTATTTATTAATTTTTAGGCATGATATAATCAAAATCTAAAAAAATATTAATATCTATCAGCCACAGAAACCCGTGATATAAATTTACATATATTAGCCAGAAAAATCCACGACGTACTGAGTGTGCGATAAGTGAACAGCGACATGCTGAGTGAGTGATAGGCAAACCACAATGTACTGAGTGCATATGGCGAGGGATTACTGTAATTGTCTTCATTTTAAAAAATATATTTTTCTATTTGACTTACCCTCCTGTAAAGAGGTTCATCGGTTGTGTGATGACATGTCGTTGTCCACAGCCATTGAAATACAAAGACTTTCCATGTGCATAAGGATAAAGAGCACCACAACCTAGTCCTATACCACCTCCTTTAATTGATTCCCAATAATGGGTAATAATGGAGCCTTCAAAGGAATCAGTTAGTCTTTGTAAGAGCTTGGCCTGATCTGGAGCACAAGTTGTACCTGCAAAAGAGAAGTAATTTAAAATGATTTTTAGGTTTTTTTTCTTTATTGATGGTTAATTATTACAGTGCTGTTACTATTTGCCTAGATTAATGTTCATTCAATGGAACAGTCATGACTGACCCATTTTTGGTTTGTTTTCAAACATAGCATGTTATCCTGCATCATCCCACATCATACCAATGTCCTTTGCTCAAAAAGATAATCCCCTTTTTTTTGCTAATAGATTAAGGTGGCTATTTCTGACACCAGTGAATGTTTTATTTACCATTTCCTATATTGGAATTCTTGTCCAAGCATGTCGTTGGCTGTGAGTGCATGCCATTGAAAAGACCTGGAAAGGCCAAAACGCATCTAGTGTTCTGACTGGCTGCTACAGGGGTGATTTTTGAGTCCTTCTGATAGTAATTGCTTTTAACACAGCACATTTATAAGAGATGGTTGTAGCCAAGTGGTTAGGGGTATTCAGCTCACTATTGCAATGTTGTGAGTTGGATTCCCAGCAGTGTGTTGTGCCCTTGAGCAAGACACTTTATTTCACATTGTTCCAGTCTGCACAGCTGGCAAAAATGAGTTGTATCTGTATTTCAAAGGGCCAGCCTTGTCATATTCTGTGTCATGCTGAATTTCCCTGAGAACTACATTAACCCATATATGCCCATAAAACATTTCACTGTATTTAGGTTAAACATTATGGTAAGAGAAGGACAGCATGCAACTGTTAGCTACGGGTGTCGACCACCTACTGAACATTTTGCATGCTCAGTCAGATGCTTCCAGGCGAGTTCATATCCAAACAAGTAGGAGCAGGTTTTGCATTGCTAAAACACTATCAGGGGTATATATGGGTTAAGGGTATGCATATCTGTGGAAGTGCTCAGCCATTTTGCATACTCTTTATTCTTTTACTTGTTTCAGTCATTTGACTGCGGCCATGCTGGAGCACCGCCTTTAGTCAGGCAAATCGATCCCAGGACTTATTCTTTGTAAGCCTAGTACTTATTCTATCGGTCTCTTTGGCTGAACCGCTAAGTTACGGGGACGTAAACACACCAGCATCGGTTGTCAAGCGATGTTGGTGGGGGACAAACACACACACACACACACACACACACACATATATATATATGTATATATATATATACGACGAGCTTCTTTCAGTTTCCGTCTACCAATTCCAACTATGTGGTTGGTAAGCAAGCTACTTACCACATAGCCAAGCAGATTGTTCTCTTGATCTGATCAACTAGAACTCTAATCCTTGCAACCGATGGAATGTCAGTGCAATGCAATAACTCGCCTATTGATGTGGATATGCATTAAATATGATTCAGGCTATTTTCCACTATTTTTACTCAGGCTGCCATGTTTCCAGCATGACCTCCTCCAAGCAAACTAGATTGCTTTGGTAATAGAACTTATTGATGACTGCTATAAAACCCCAAGTATTTCAAAGAATTTATTTTACCAGAACTCCTACTGTTAAGTATTCCTATACCCCTGCAACTTAGAAAGCCCTTCTCTGTTACTTTGCCCTTCTTGTGCACCAATCATTTCATTTGGTACAATGCATAGAATACTTATCTACTTATGGGGTGGAGGCGCAATGGCCCAGTGGTTAGGGCAGCGGACTCGCGGTCATTCGATTTCCAGACCGGGCGTTGTGAGTGTTTATTGAGCGAAAACACCTAAAGCTCCATGAGCCTCCTACAGGGGATGGTGGTGAACCCTGCTGTACTCTTTCACCACAACTTTCTCTCACTCTTACTTCCTGTTTCTGTTGTGCCTGTAATTCAAAGGGTCAGCTTTGTGACACTGTGTCATGCTGAATATCCCCGAGAACTGCATTAAGGGTACATGTGTCTGTGGAGTGCTCAGCCACTTGCAAGTTAATTTCACGAGCAGGCTGTTCCGTTGATCGGATCAACTGGAACCCTCCACATCGTAAGCAACGGAGTGCCAACAACTACTTATGGAACATTGCTACTTCTCCAATTAGATTTTAGTCACATCTTTCCTGCTAACTAAAAACTTTCATGTTCAATAATCGATATATCAGTGCTATAATAAAAATTATGCAGTATGTAATATGCCTGTGCCAGAATAAATAAGTAATATATTACTTGTAATAAATCTATTTGTTAGAGATCTGAAATGCTAATCATTGAAGATTTCATTTGACTCCTGTAATTGCATTTAGTTGTAAATATTTGCAAACAATCAGTTGAAATTATATCTAATACAAGTCACACACACACACACACACATACATGTATGTGTGTGTATTAGTAAATTTGATTTATTGGAATTAATGTAAATTTTTAATCAATTTTTATTTTAAACCAAAAGAAATAGAAATAGTAGGAAAAAGCAAATTTATGAACAGAAGTTTCAGTTATGTAAAATTATATAAAATTTCAGAATCACATGGAGAATTATCATTGATTTATTTCCTCTTCTTAAAGAATTTTCACAGTTAAGATTCTGCTAATGGCTGCCAGTAATTTTTCAAGGAATTTCTAAGGATTTCCACAGAATTGCAAGACTTATTCCTTTCAGGCTCTGACTCTAGAAGAAATAGTTTTAAAATAGGATCTAACTATCTCTACATAGATATGAATTCATAAATGATTCAATTCAAATATAAATGTATTACCACACATTATGGCAACTAAATGGTTCATGCAACATTTTGTTGTTAAATGTTTGAACATTTAACTGTAAAAACCATATGAAAAATCAGCTTTGATCATCTATAGTAAATTGTTGAAAATATATTGGTAGAAGTAATGCTTTCTTTCCAAGTCAAAGCCAAAAGAAAGAGTATACTCTCTTTACTCTTTTACTTGTTTCAGTCATTTGACTGTGGCCATGCTGGAGCACCGCCTTTAGTCGAGCAAGTCGACCCTAGGACTTATTCTTTGTAAGCCTAGTACTTATTCTATCGGTCTCTTTTGCCAAACCGCTTAGTTACGGGGACGTAAACACACCAGCATCATCGGTTATCAAACATTGTTGGGGGCACAAACACACACACACAAACATATACACACACATACGTATATATATGTATATATATACATATATATATATATATATATATATATATATATATACGACGGGCTTCTTTCAGTTTCCGTCTACCAAATCCACTCACAAGGCTTTGGTCGGCCTGAGGCTGTAGTAGAAGACATTTGTCCAAGGTGCCACACAGTGGGACTGAACCTAGAACCATGTGGTTGGTAAGCAAGCTACTTACCACACAGCCACTCCTCGATTAAATTAGCCTAGTGTAGCTAATTAAATTAGTCTGATGTATGGTTTTGTGCTTAGGTGGTTGTACTCATGGTTGCAAGATGGTAGGGTTTCAATTCCTGCACTGAGTGGTGCATTGTGTTCTTCAGCAAAACATTTAATCCCTTGAGCCTGTAACACCGGTTTACCGGTGGATGGCTTATTTTTCTCTATACCTTAGCACCGGTAGAGTGCCAGGTATATGGTAAAATAAGGCTCAGGAGGTCAATACTCAAAGGGTTAATTTCACATTGATTCTGATCACTCAGCTGTAAATGAAAACTCTGCAATGGACTGGTGTCCTGTTCAGAAGGAATGTTATGATTTTAGTTGCTGATATGTCACCGGACATGGGTAACCTGCCCTGTGAATCCTGAGGATCAAGACAATAATGTCCAGGGGTTGATGATGATGAAATATTGAACTGAGAACAGAAAAATATTAAACTTGATACCTTAAACTATTTAGCTTTGCTACATTTGAACAAAATTGATTGCTCTGTGCTTCTAAAAAGTATAATTTTTTAGAAATAGGAAGTCATATTGTGCCTGTCTTTCTATGAGAAAGACAGCTAAAAACCAAAAACAGGTTGTGTTCTAAGTTTGAAAGGCTACTGTGTTTCTCTGAAACAAATAATTAAAAAAAGAAAAGCTAAGGAAAAGATAGTAAATTAAATAGAATGAGATGATTAAGTATGGCTGTTTGGATGCACCTGTTTTGATAGTACTTTTTAGCACTGGATGCAAACATTCACACACACACATATGTGTGTGAAATATATATATATATATATATATATATATATATATATATATATATAGAGAGAGAGAGAGAGAGAGAGAGAGAGAGAGAGAGAAAGAGAAAAAGAGTGACAGAGAGAATGAAAGAAACACTAAAATGTCTGATGTCAAATAAGTCAGTATCGAATTATCAAAGCCAAACAGGCAGCACCAAAATGGTTGTGCCAAAATGGCTTGTACACTAAATTAAAGCAACATTGAACTGACCAACTGTTCCTGGTTCACAGAAGCACCGACCCTTTCTACAATCTCCGCGGCCATTGCACATATCTGGACATGTCTCTCCAATGTAAATCTCATCAAGGGCCCATGGTGGTGATACTGCTCCTTCCACATGTTTCTGGACCCAACGTATTTGTGTGGAGCTGAAACAGATTTTAATATGTGGTTATAAAGCCCAATCCTCTTCTCAATTTAATGCAAATGCTATTATCGATTATTGGTTTAAATTACACATAAAATGGGAAATAAGACAAATTGGGAAATGAGTGATAAAGCTAGATGCTTAGGCAATATTTCAATAAGCAGAGTGTTACTTGTCATAAAACTAATGTATTTTTAACAGAAATATAGTAATGATAGGGTTAATAGCAAGTAGGCCTTGTATAAGCTAATATTGGTAATGCTAAGATGAATAACTTTAAATGCATATGGAACTCGATAAGGTTAAAATTCTTATTAAATACAGTAAAATCTTTTTGACACTTTAACACTGAAACCAGCAATATCTGGCTCAAATATTCTACCTGTTTTATGTTCTAACTCAGTGCTACTCAAAGTGGTGGTCTGCGGACCGGTGTTGGTCCACGAGCCATCACCTGCCAATACACTGCGAGTTTCCAGAAAAGAAAGAAACATTATAAAATGCCTATGTAATATTGTATTATTTGTTTACAAAATAAATATAAGATTAAAAAATTGTCAACTTTTATTATATTCATTGTATATATTGTTTCTGGTATAAATTAATATTACTTAGAAATATGACTGGTTCCTGGCACATTGGAAAAGAAACTGCCAATTCACCACATTAGATAGTTTGAGAAGCACTGTCCTAACTGATCATATCTGGTCTATCTCACCTACCCTATAATGTCTTTCTAGAAATAAGTCACATCATCAAAATCTCAAAGCTACAAGCTAATGTATGAATTCAAAACAATGTGATAAATAAGCATTATATGTGGCATAGTAATCTGAATGTTAGAGGGTTAATATGTCTTAATAAAATTGTACCTTACCTTGAATGTGCTTTGTCTGGTAATTTCAAAGTGTACCTTGTCCAAGTTGGATATTCATCAGCATACATTATACTTGCTTTGTGGTGTATGTGAGGCCGGCAGCTCATCAAGACATTGTTATCTGGTAAGCAAATGGGTAATAGGTGTTCCCATTTCCCAACGCTTGGATTCTTCCTGAATTCAAGATGTACAGGGCTATTTGGAATGCAGCTGTTGAATTTATTATTACACCCAATAGCAATCTGGAGAAACAATAGCATCAAGGAATATTATTATTATTATTGGGAAAAGGATTATTTCTTTTGCTTTGCTCTGTGAATATCAAATAATAACACTGTATTCTGATCTTTTATGTTCATACTTTACAGAAAGTTACTATGTAGTTACAAAAAAGCTCTCTGTGAGGATGACTGCTCAGATGGAAATGCCAAATTTAGTCACTATGGAAAATGAATAGACCTATATCTTTTGAATAAAGAATATTGATAGAACCTCTTTTATGAATATTTGCCTGGTATAAACACAGAAACTTTATAATGTTTGATTTCTGTGAATAGGATATTATGCCCTGTTGTAGAACTCAGCTACAAAGATGATGTAAATGTTTTATCTAAAGTTACACAAAAGAATATCTTCTCCAAACTACTGTGGCACTTGCAACCTTTTATCATAACTGTAATTTTCTCCCAGTCTTAGACAGTGCATTCTATCATCTAACAAAAAGTTTATGTAGAAGTCTGGAAATTGTGGCGTTGTCTAGAAAATATCAAAAAAGCCCAACTTATTTGACAGAATCAATGAAATTCTATAAAAAGTTCCAATTTACTTTTTTTTTTTGCATTTACTGGAAGAAAACAAGCAATCATTACACACATATATAAACAGTGATTAAATGTTTTAATATTAAAACAAGTTTAGAAACTCTATATCATTTCCATTTTATCAGGTCTTAAGAACAGTCATTTGTCTAAATAAAAAAATACAATATAATAAAATAAAACAAGATATAAAATATTGTACCTTAAATTGGAGCATGGAATCTTCCTGAACAATAAGTTGATTTGTAGTTAAACTTTTCTCTCTTTTGTCATTGTTCCAAGTAAGAGAATGTTCAGTTTTGTAACAGAAATCTTTGCTGACTTGACCGCGTGGAGAAAACTCCCAGTTAGACCATAGTTCATGCATACCTTGAGTAAAATTTAACCAAAGTAAGCTAGGATTAATTTCTGATCCCCCAATATAAACATTGTCCAGAGCCCAGCTGGGAAATACTTCTAAGTTATCAAGAGGCATGGGCTGCCACCATCGAATACGCGTACTGCCTGTTCTAGCAGAGAAGGGCAACTTTAGATAGTCTGTTTTTGGATGTTGGTAATATTGGTAGTCAAGAGTATAAATTGTGTCCCAAATGATACCTGGAAGGAAACAATAATGTAAAAAAATAAGATTTTATTTAGTAAAACTCAATTGAGACAGCGTTAAATTAAAATCATCGTCTGTCTATTATACTAAAAGCATACACTCTATTAGAAGGCATGAAATTGTGGAATTGTTTAACCCAGTAAGCTTCCACAACACCAAAGCACTGCATTGACAAGTCTCAACAAAGGAGGAATGCATTTGTCTCTGTTGTGAGTCACTGCAACAATGATGTTTGTCTCCTTCTGATATAAATTGTGCTTTTGACACAGCAAGTCTATAAATAGATTTTATTTCAGACAGTTCTACAGCTTCATGCCTTCTAATGGTGTGTAGGAATTTTGTATGGTGCACAGATGGTGATTTTAAGATTTTATTAATTAACTTTGCATATAGAATTATGGAATCACTTTGGTGGTCTGAAACTAGTATCATATTGAAACATCCATTTGGAATGATCTTACAGTTACAGTGAGAAAACTGAAATCTCTAAGATTTAGCATTATAATACCATTCATATTTAAGACATAGACATATATTTCAATCCCAATATAGCCTCATTTATCACTGATTCATTTATCACTTTTTTGTACCCAAATCCCATAATAAATGAGGATAGATGTATTTTATTTGATCAATATCAGAGGGATGAAAATCAAAGCTGAAATTAGCTTGCAAGAAATAGCGACCATATGTCCCTTAAATCACACTGTCTTCTGAAAAAAACAAAACAAAAAACATTGGATAATGTAGTTCTTGATACATTGAGTCTGAAAAATGTTGGGGTGGTGATTGCTGATTCTAGGCCTGTTGGATCGATGATAATATTGGGTTAGACAGCAACAATAAGCTTCTTTCAATAATCCTTTTACAATAACAATAGGTAATCCCAATGGTCACCTATTGATCTGAATGGCAGATGATTAAAAAGTGTAAGAACAAAAATACTGAAGCATCTGAGCTAAGGTGCCACCACTATTTTGCTTGTGAGAATGTTGAGTAGAAAGTAAAAAATAATGAATCGATATTGAACAAAATGACAAAAACTGTAAAACTTTTGAAAATCATTCAGAGATAGGAGATAAGCTACATGAAACATGTTGCATGAGTGGCAGATAAGGAAATGGTTTTGGGAATAGCAAATGGGAGGCAAGAAATACAGACAAAAAATCTGATGTTGCTGACAATAATGAAAACAATGGTCAAAACTATTGTACAAACTACAAGCTATTGATATTAGTATATATTTCTGACTGTTTTAGATGCCATTTTATGTATTAGAATAAGGAGGGATATAGATTTTGAAATAAATTGCTATTTGCATGTAAAATATAAGAGAATATGATTTCTTTGAAGTTATATAGCCTTGCAAATGATAATAATTCAATTACAAAGTAAAATTGGTAACTATTTTCAGTTAAGTAGACTTAAAATGTTAGTAATATTTCATGGTTAATATGTACTGAGCTATGGATGCTGAAATCTCAAAAAAAATAAGGGCAAGATAGAAGGCATTTAAGTGAATAAATGACATGTCCAAAATAAAGCTTGACAATATCATATGTGCCTGTCTTCTCTTCAATAGCACCATTCTACCTGTGCTCTTATATGCAAGTGAGATGTGGGCCATTACAAAGAGGATGCAACATTAATTGGCAATAACATAAAGGGCCATAGAAAAGATTTATGCTAAGAATATCATTATGAGACCATATTTGAAATGAGATAATTAAAGGAAAAAATGGAGTGAATGATGTGGTTGCAGAATACTGAAAGCACAAGTTCTACTGAATTGGACACATTGTAAGGCTTATAGACAACAGGTGAACCCATGTAGTTACTGAGTTATATCCAACAGATCAGGAAAGGCTGCTTGGAAGGGCTCCCATAATGATGGGAAGATGATTTGGTCTAGCAGTTTGGGCCAAGAGGGAAAAGAATGGTGCAATTAAGACAGAATTAGAAGTGTATTGTGACCAGTGGTGTATAACAGCATTTAACGGTCTGGTTGATACTGTGATACTGTGGCCTGGTTAAATGAACAACATGATGGTTGCTACAAGGTTTGAATACAAGGCTATGCGATCTTAATTTTACAGTGTCTGGAGGAAACTTATGATATTGATATATTTCTATCTGAACTTCACACTATCTGGAAAAAATTATAAAGTTAGTAAATTTGTTCCTTAATAATTTAGTACCTGGGGTAAAAGGGATAACAAAAGGGACTTACCACCATTGATAGAATATTGTAGTATGACACTTTGGCTTCTAGAATTGGGTACAGCACATTCACCATTTTTCTGAGTGCCTCCAATTATGGCAGTATACATTATGAATCTGGTATTATGAATTTTTTAAATAAAGATCATACATTTGTATTTTATAAATAATAATTTTCAAAATTTTTACGTTTATTTGGAAAATTCCAAATAAATAGTAATTAATAGTTGCTAATATAGTAATTAATAGTGCTAATATACTTAAAATGTTAAGTAGAAATAATTATACAGTCAGGAAAAATATTAAACATTGACTAACATTATTTTAATTATTATAGCAAATAAAAGTGTTTGGCCTCACGGAGGCAATGACCGAGACCTTTGGCATTATGTTGTGCTTGAGAAGAAGACCCCTCAAGCCCGAGCAAAATTGCAGTCATGGCAGATTCCAGTGCCACTCAAATTGGCACCTGTGCCAGTGGCATGTAAACGCACTCTGGTGTCATGCAAATGGCACCTGTGCCGGTGGCATGTAAAAGCATTCATTACACTCTCAGAGTGGTTGGTGTTAGGAAGGACATCCAGCTATAGGAAACCATGCCAAATCAGACTGGAGTCTGGTGCAGCCTTCCAGTGTGCCAGCCCAGTCAAACTGTGCAACCCAAGTATAAAATTGTTACACAAGATGTCTGTAGTATTTTCCAGTATTTTTTATTCCTTTTCAACATGTATTACACACAGATGTCTAAATTTAATCATGTTAATAATACCTCTATATAAATTAGTATTGTATTTTTAAATACTTTAAAATGTTATCTTTCTTCAACTTTCTCTTTTGTGATGTAATTTTCATTATGTTGTATATTACTTGACAGCAGGTATTATGTTATTATACTTTAACAAATTAAAATACTCAGTTATAATACTCAAAAATACTCAAAGTATTACTAAATTCAATTTGAAAGCTGAATATAAACATCTCTGCTGTTATTCTTATTTTTAATGCTTCAAATAAATATATCAAACCATAAGTAGTTTTAAGGAATATAAGAATACAAGAATAAATTAGTATAAGTAAAAAAAAAAGACCTACATAGCATCTCTGAGATCCAAATCCCAGGTTTCAGCCAATCGCATGCCTTTTCCTGAGAACACCAATGCCGTTCCATCAACAAGCTCTGTACAGGCATTGTAGATAGCTGCTCCTTGCACAAGGAACCAGTTACTTCTGTTTATATTTGGCTCATTGAATGTGTCTTTAAGCTGAGTCTTTAAATAGGAATTGAAAGTTGGTTAGTATCAGTATACAACATAAAGAAACAAATATATTAGAAGTGTAATGTAGCTTTTGTACACAACAGATCCATTTATGACAATTAGCTATAACATTATGGCTGCAGCAGAATTGTGTCCTTCCAATAAGAACATAGTATCTGAAGTATCAAGAATTATTGACAATCGGCATTATAGGGTTAAAAAAAGACTCAAACTTCTCTAAATCATTATAAAAGACTGGTTTTTAAATTCATAAGTTTGAAGACAGCAAAACTATTGACAGGGAAATGGTAAATAAAAGAAAGATAATAAATAAAATAACAGAAAATAAGAGTAAATCAATATTTACTGGCTGATAAAAGTATCCCATTGGGTGACATGTAGCCCACATATATCCTTCATCACAGATACACTGGCCATTGTCACAAAACCCGTGGCCATGACACATATCTACACATGCTTTGCCAATATAGATATCTCGAATGGCCCATTCCTTGCCATCTTTGGAGTCTTCCTGTTGACCAGGCATGTTTTGGAACCACTGGAAACGTGTGGCACTACAAAGAAAATTAGAAAACAAAGTTCAAAGATATCTTAATGTCTAAAGTAATCTTAATGAAAAACGTTTGCTGTATAGATTTGTGAGTGCATAGTGGAGCGATTCAGTTGTTTATTTCTGAATCACATGAGTTTAGGTCAGAACCATATTAGCAGCATTATAAACCCCACCAGGCAAATCAATGCAATGGGCTCAATAGCATTTATTTATTGACAGAAAACCATAACAATAGATCATGATTGGATCCCTAGAGCTGTGGGGCTCCTAGAGCAATTTCCCAGCATGCTCATGCCTTAAGATGTCACTGTTTCAGAATTGATCCCTTGGCTGAATTTGAGTGCATGAAAACAGTGCAGGGGGCAATTGGACAGACTGCACTTGTAACACAAAAGCCCAAACTTATGATATACATTGTCATTCTCAGGTTTTATTTTAGAAATATTCCATTTAATTGTATTCTCTAACATACCTTTTTGATACTCTGGGTACAACTTGAATATAACAATTCAATCAATATTATTGTAAACTATAATACTATAGCAATGGAATTTTGCATTCTTGAAAAATTTCTTATATTTTATATTTTTTATAATATTTAGATTCAAATGAGTTAAAATGGGGATATCAACATAATGCTTACCTTGATACAACATGTCCTGTAAGAGGGATAATGACTCGTTGCCAGCCAAAAGTTGAGTAATAAACAGTCTTGACTGAAGCCTCTGTGTTACATTGGGGGTCCTTAGTCATACATTGGGGAGTAACATAATACCAGTTTTTACCGTAGTTTACAGAATATTGCAGGTGAACTGGAGAAATGGAGCTATTCCATGGTGCCCCACATCCAACATTGATCGAGAATTGAAGTATGTAATCATCTTCTATTTTGACATCACGGGTTGTCAGTTTGGCTCCTTCACCAGCAACTGGTTTTGCTACAGCTGATTCAGCTTTCCCACAATATTCCCCAATTTCCAGATTGTTGGTGGTCAACCATTCATGTTCAATAAAATCAGTTGTAAAATTACTTGTTACATTTACAGGGTTCACCATGTTGCCGCCAATTACAATGTCATCCAATGCCCAATCCCGAAGAAGTTTGCCATCATTCTCAGGCTGCCACCAGCGTACACGTACCCCTTCCTTTCTGGCTCCCTGAGGAATTTTTATGTTGACGAACCTAAAAGAAAATGATAAAATATAGCAGTTTTATATCAAAATAATTCTAATGGTGAACCAACATTATAAGGCTGAAGGAAAAATAAGTCAGAAGAGCTTTCTGTAAGTTAAATATATAAACAGTAGAGTTTTCACATATGTAATAATGTGTTGAAAATCTTGGATTAACCAAGATAATCCACTATCTTACTTTCAAGGCGTTTTAAAGATAAAAATAACAAGCAGAAGAGATAAATCCAATAAGATCAGTAAGTGAACTGGTTGCATAAATATAAAGAATTTCTTTGCGGATCTTATGCCTTATATTTCTTCTAAACAGTTAAGAGAAACCTCTTCAAGTTCTATTAATTGTACTTTTGTCTAGAGTAATGTTATTAAAATGTCTTTTAAACTAGTAAACCTTTTGGATGACAAATCAGTAAAGCTTTGGACAAAATATCAAACAGTTTTAACCTTTTTAGATGCCAACTTTCATGCTAAACTATATTCCAAACACCAGCTTAATAATAATAATAATAATAATAGTAATAATAATAATAAAGTTATATGAATAAATTCTTCATTATTTTCAAAGTTAATTCAAACAAAGACTGTATTTCAACAGAAATATGGTTACAAAACGGTTAAAATTGAAATAATGGTTTTTGAAATGCCCAGGTCTACAAGCTGCTTTTCAAAGGTTCCAAATACTATAATAAAATGTAGCTGTTGGAGTTAATTTCATAATGTTGACTAATGTTATTACTTCATGTTCATTTTTCTTATTTCTTTATTGCCCACAAGGGGCTAAACATAGAGAGGACAAACAAGGACAGTTAAAGGGATTAAGTCGATTACATCGACCCCAGTGCTTAACTGGTACTTAATTTATCGACCCCAAAAGGATGAAAGGCAAAGTCGACCTCGGAAGAATTTGAACTCAGAACATAATGGCAGACGAAATACCGTTAAGCATTTCGCCCAGTGTGCTAATGTTTCTGCCAGCTCGCCGCCATGTTCATTTTTCTGTTGACTAAAAAGTAACACTGTAGTTTAAAACATCAAATAAATGATAGGTTAACATCCTATGTTTTCTTACAATCTAAAGTAGATTAAAGAAATAGTTGAGCCAAAAGAAATATAATTCTCATACTACATAATGTTATCAACAGACATTGCTTCATACACCTAAAAGCACAATATTGGTTTTTACTGTTTTACTATAACTTTTTTAAATTCAAAAAAGCAATATTTATCCCAAAATAAATTATCTGCAGAAATAATTTTGTGTATTCCTATAACAGTATTTGTTTATCCCTCCAACAGTATTTTAAATGTAATTTTCTGCTGCTAATGAATAAGAAAATGACATAAAATTAAACTTAATTCTTTACTCTCATTAGACGCCAGATCATGTTTTGTATGGTTCCAGACTGTCCTAAGGTTAGAGATATTTAGTTTTCAATTAAAGACACTTTTATGAAGAATTAAGACTTTACTAACTCACTTCTTGCTTGTAGAGAAACCAAAATAATATATTTGGATGACTTTGCAAAACATTTCCATTTGACAAAAGGTTCAACTGAGTAACTGAGATTAATGCTGAGGGAATGAAAAAAAAAAATGCATTGGCAGCTTGGATAGAAGCTTTGTTTTTATCCAAAAATAATGGGAAATACGTGTTGAATTTGCTAGAGCAGAGAATAATTTATTTCAGTTTTGGCATCAATGTTCTTTTAGATGTAATGGAATATAATGAATTGTCAACTGGATAATGATTATTTATTGAGAACTTAATGGCAATAAATTTCTTTCATTTCAATGGAAATAAATTTCCTTCAGTTTCAACTGGTCATTGAGTCCATCTGAAGAAGATTTATGTTACAATGAAATCAATATTAATAAAGATTAAGGACTTTCACTATTTGCCAATGTTTTTAGAACAAAAGCATTTTTTACTAAAATTCTTCATTAAGATATATCAGAATATCAACACTTTTTACAGAATGAACAGCTGTATTTGCTCGTATATAAACCACGCTATTTAATACTTGATTTTACTGAGAAAACCAGGTCATGACATATATGAAACAAAGCTAAAATTATGAAGGGATAAAAATTTTGTAGCAAGATTTAACACTAAATTAGGGGTGTGACATAAATGAGCAAATATGGTAATTAGTAACTGAATGCATAATTCATATCAAAACGGCAGGGGAGATAACCTCTAAATCTTAACTGTCATTTCAATGATGGTTTGTTCTCATCACCAAAGGTGTAATTTTAATTAATTAAAATTCTTAGCTTTCTACATCAAGTATGTTAGCACCCACTTTATTAAGTTTTCATACAGTAGACATACTTGAGTATTTCCTTCTCGATATTCTAGAAAAAACTACATTGCTAAAAGAATTAGGAGTTAGTAAAACATTATAAATGAGCCCTTGGTCAATGCATTGTTTTTACCTTAGTATATAAATCAGGTCTCATTAAAAAATTCATGAAGACTTTAAATAACGAAAGAGATTTATTCAAATAATACCACCTAATATTTGCATTTAAACTTTCCATCTGTTTCTGATAGAAATATTGAAAAGAGAAATATTTTATAAGACTAAATTTCAGCACTTTCTCAATTCAAGGTAAACAAATAAAAAACATGATATGTAATATAGACTTTGTCATAAATTTGCATGGTAATACTTAGATCAGTGATAATGAAACTCTGCAGCAGATTAAAAAAAATATGATTTAAGGCTTTAGGAAGCTCATACTTATGTTTGAGCATCTTAAAAAGATGTTCATCATAATTTTGTTATATACAAGTATGAACAGTAAAACAAAGTAAATAATTCCCTAAATTTTCTAATTTTAAAACAGTTTTGTTTTTTGAACTTACTATGCAAAGTGTGCCACATGAAATGTGCTAATAATTTTAAAACCTTGCATGCAATTTGAGTTAGTAATTGTTTTGTTTTTGATCTCAAGTGTACTATGAAAACATGAAGGTTGAAAACCACTTAGTCTGGTAGTTATGAAGATTTTGTGGTTTTATTTAAGAGATTAGGCTTCAAAATAACTTTCGATGTAGATTTTCTTAGCAGATGTTTACATTACTTCTATTGGTGTTGGTAAATGAAGAGCAAAGAGAAAAATTATGCTGGGACATCAAAGAAAAAATAATGTTGAAAAAGATGGAATACAAACAGAATTGCTTGATAACCCTTGATGCCAGCAATGAAATTTTGCTAACAATACTAATTTCATAATCATTTTATGTCTACTTCTCCATACTGCATGGGTTAGATGTGTTTATCACCATCTGAGTCAGTTCATATTTGGAGTTACTGCCCTCTTAGATGTGTTTGGTATATTCCATTTTTGCCATAGTTTCTTTCTTTGGATACTATTCTGCATTCCAAGCACTGAGTGCACAGCATGTCGTTATCATGGCACATGCACTAGGGAGGTTGCCTAATATCTAGCAAGACTAAAGAGTCCTGTTATTCCCTGAGATACATTTATATCGAATTTCAGTCAATCAGTTTTGTTCATTCTTTATTAATATGAATATAACATTACATCTAAAAATTTTTTATCAATTTATTCTCATAAATTGGAATCAATAATCTCAAAATATGCAAAATTAATCTGCTTGTCAAATCAGTGAAAAATGAATTGAAGATATAGAGTTTTGACCAGATAAAGATAAAGGAGAAAAGTGTAAGTCACCTTCAGTCGAAGGAAAACTATAATTAACTGAGATGATTATTCATTTATCACTCTAATTTGCTGTTAGGCTTAAGTTTTGTTTTGAAATGAAAATAGGGTTCTGTCCCAGAGACGTTTCCTTATGTAAAAGATGTAATAAAGTACTGTAACCCATTGCATGGTAAAGAAACCATTTGAAGACGACAGATTCACATTATGTATCTAAGTCAGCAACAAATCTCTTCACATAAAATTTGAATGAATTCTTATTTCTTTATTGACCACAAGGGGCTAAACATAGAGGGAACAAACAAGGACAGAAAAAGGGATTAAGTCGATTACATCGATCCCAGTGCGTAACTGGTGCTTAATTTACCGATCTCCGAAAGGATGAAAGGCAAAGTCGACCTCGGTGGAATTTGAACTCAGAACGTAACGGCAGACGAAATACCGCTAAGCATTTTGCCCGGCGTGCTGTTGTTTTTGCCAGCTCGCCGCCATAATGAATTCTGTTAGGTAAAAATATTGTTAGGCATGGTTGCGTAGTTAAGAAGTTTACTTCCCAACCACATGCTTTCTAGTTCAGTTCCACTGCATGACACTTTGAACAAGTGTTGTTTACTAAAGTCCAGAGTTGACCAAGGCCTTGTGAGTGAATTTCACAGATGGAAACCTAAAGAAATCCTCATCATCATTTAACATTCCTTTTCCAAGCTGGCATGGGTTGGATGGCTTGACAGGAGCTGGTGAAGCCAGGGGCAGCACTAGGCTTCAATTGCTTGTTTTGGGTTGGCTTCTGCAGCTGGCTAACCTTCCTAATGCCAGCTACTTTACTGAATGTACTGGGTGCTTTTTACATTGCACCATCAGCAGTGCTTTTTATGTGGCACCATCACCAGGTTATTTTCCATCATGTATATTTATGTGTGTTTGTGTATGTGTGTGTTTTTGTGTGTGTGTGTGTGTGTGTGTGTGTCCTTGTCTTGACATTGAGTAATAAATGTAAACAAGTGTCATCATCCTCCAAACAATGTCATTCATTCCCCACCTTCCATGAAAACATGTTGGGCCATTGGCAAATGTTACCTAGCTTGGTGACCAGAAGGAGATCTGACTATAGAAAAATCTGTCTCAATAAATTCTGTCTGATCCATGAAGCAACGAAAACATGGATGTTAAAATGATGCTGATGATGATTTTGTGTTCTAGCTGCTTTCAATAATGAGTTGTACCTGTCCATTGTATTTATTTACAACTCAGAACAATTTTGGAAGTATCGATTCTGTGATCAACAGGATGAAACACTGTATATCTGGCCTTCAGCAACATAATATAAAGAAACAGAGTTGCTTAGAAATTCATGTCATTTTAATTTACCAAGCTAATATAAAACAGAATTCAGCTTCTAATTGTTGATGAGATTTCACTGTTTCTATTCTTTGAATATTTATCTTTGGGGAATCTTAACATTTCTAAAAGAATCTAGCATTGCCAGTTTGGATATTGGTTTGGTCAATAATTTCCTCAAATGATGTTTATTTTACACAACATATTACCAGACTAAATGTATTAGGTAATTCAACATATTTAACTCATATTATTTAACTTAACCCAACATATTTCAGTCATTAATAATAATATATGTTGACCTAAAGTAGGTGAGCAGGATTAGCTGAGGATTAAGAAAGATAAATTGGGGAGTAAGAAAGAAATTATGTAACAAATCTTTATAGTTTTTCACATGGGTGGTACAGGCGTGGCTGTGTGGTGAGGAATTTGTTTCCTAACCACATGGTTCTGGGTTTAGTCCCTCTGTGTGGCACCCTGGGCAAGTGCCTTTCACCATAGTCTAGTGCTTTGTGAGTGAATTTGGTACAGGGGAAACTGAAAGAAGCCCATCATATGTATGTATGACATTATTCAGTTTATTTCAAAATTTGTATGTATGTATGTATGTATGTATGTATGTATGTTTAATGTCCACTTTCCATGCTAGCATGGGTTGGACGATTTGACTGAGGACTGGTGAACCAGATGGCTACACCAGGCTCCAATCTGATTTGGCAGAGTTTCTACAGCTGGATGCCCTTCCTAACGCCAACCACTCCGAGAGTGTATATATATAAGTGGCAGATGTGGAAAAAATGTGAATTTGTTGATTAGATTATTAATTTAAAAGATATCATTGCTACTTTGTAATTAAGCAAATCAAAAACATGGTTGACTTACTTTGGTGCTTTGTATTGGTTGTAGTAAAGTTCTGTTATATGGGACCAAGAAATACCACCATCTGCTGAATAGTCAACAAGGACCCCTTGGTTTCGAATCAGGGGAGCTGTGTTGCAACCAAACATGAAATAGAACTGAATGAATTTTGAATCTCTCAAATCTAAATCTGTACTGATGAGAATTCGACTGCAGCCCTGAAAGAGAAAAGAAGAGTAAAATAGGACATAACATTTAAGTCTAAAGGACTAAACGTCTGGACATGGCAAATAACAGCAAAAGGAATTCCTCAACCGCCGATTACAACTTGCTGTGAAACTCAGAGAACATTCTGCCCTAAATCATTGGCTAGCAGATAGAATATTGAAGGACTCTGTCCACATGTCCATTCTTGCTGGCTGCCTGTCCACAAGGCTGATCCACGTAGACCCACATTTTGGTGCCCCCATATATATGTAATTCAAAATATAAATAATAAACCATAAAATAAATTTATATTTTTCAAAATGTAACAAAACTAACAGTAATATGAAAGATAATGTTTATTTCTGTATAGTTTTCTTCTACTTTTTTTAATTGCTAAGTCTATGATCAGATCTTCAAAATTAATCTTATGCAACACACCTGCTTCTATACTTAGTAGAAGTATGGTACCCTGGATATTATTTTAGCAAGTTAAAAATAATTTCTTTTGTGCTATAAACCATTTACCATTTCTGTGGAGTCTCCCCTTACTTTGATGCCTTAAGCACATGCTTATTTTGCTTAATGGTTAATCCAGTGCTGCCTGTCCAAAATAGGGTCTTGTCAAATTGCCCACTTCATCACCTGACATCAATTCCCATATGATCCTTGGGGGCCCATATAAGATTTTGTTAAAATTTATGCTCAATAAATTAGTCATACTTCTTCAATAAACAAAATATTTTAATTTTTTCAATGCAATTCCTAATAGCATCTAATTATAAAATTATAATTGGACTTTTAAAAATCATTGAATGACTAGGTGGGTCTACCTGAGTAAAACATGAATCAAAAGTAGGTAAATAAAAGGGTTCACAGGTAATAAATAGTTGAGAACTTTTAGTATAGAGAAAACTCAAACTTACTCCAATAAAATGTATTGCCATTCCTGAGGCTAGATTTGTGCAAGTATTAGTTATCTTTGCTCCAGCAATTTTTAACCAATTCTGAGCTGATATGTCTGCGTCCATAAAAGAGTCTTTCAGAATGGTTGGCAGTGGGTTCTTTGGTTTATGGCAGTCTTCTTCTTGCCAATTACTATCACATCTATAACCAAAAAAAAAAAAAAATCTTAAATATAATTTTAAGAGCAAACACTCCTGATTATGGTGGACTGACAGACTGACAGAATTGACTCTGGATATACCAACAAGGTGTGAACAATGAAATCCTTTAACTCTTACACAGCACCCTGTCATCTGGATGATGCATCCATCTTTAACCCTTTAGCATTTAAACTGCCCATATCCAGCTTAAATATTCAGCCTATTTCATATTCAAACTGGTCAGATTTGGCCTCTCACACCTACTTTTCAATGTCATTCTAAAAATAAACAATGACATCATTGAAACCTCAAAGCTGCAAGATAATGCATGACTAATTCAAAGCAATCTGAATGAATAAGCATTGCATTTGACAGAATAATCTGAATGATAAAGGGTTAAAGTGTAAAGACTGATGATAATTTAAATCTAAGCTTAGTCACAATATTAAATTTTGACTATCTGCACTATACAGGGATATAAATAGTAACAAATATAAACTAATATGAAGAGATTATTTGTTTCCAGAAAAGTGAGTTTTGTTTTAGAATCTTCTCTAAAAGAATATAAAAAAAATCTAGAAAATCTCACATTGAAATGAATAAAACAAGCAAATAACAAAAAAAAAAAAAAGGAAAAGTATAATAAAATGTAAAAATAGTATAGAAAAAAATTAAACATGGAAATAGATATTAAACAAATATACTTTTTTATTTTCTATATTTTATGAAGGCGTGTGGCCTAGTGGTTAGGGGTGTTGCACTCACAATCACTAGATTGTGGGTTTGATCCCCAGACTGGGTGGTGTATTGTGTTTTTGAGCAAAACACTTCATTTCACATTGCTCCTGTCCACTCAGCTGTGATCCTGTGATGGATGAGCCCTCTTATCAGAGGAAATGTTGGCCTATTCCCCCAGTCAGTGGGGTGGCATCATTCAAAAAGCTAAAACGATGCAAAAGTGCATTGTGATCAGTGACGTATAACAACATCTGTTAGTCTGGTTGATCACATGATTATGTAATGTTTTATGTTTTAATGATTATTTATGTGACAATGGGAGAGAATGACTTACCTGCAAACATGTCCAATGCAATTACCATGACCACTGCATAACTGAGGGCATCTTTTGCCAATGTAGAGCGCTCGAAGTGCCCAATGATGCTGTTTATTGAAAGGAGCATGTTGGATCCAACGGAATCTTGTTGACTTGGATCTGGACAGAAATATAAAAGTTTCCATATAGTTAGTGATCTTTTACATAGATCAATGGTTCTGAACCAGAATCCATATGACCCCAGGGATTCTATATGTGATTTTTGGGGTCCATGCAAACAAAATAGTAATTTGGGGATCCATAGTAGTATATTAAGGGTCCATGAAAAAATTTTGCCTTAGATGTTTATTGCAAGAAACAGATGGGTTTCTTTCACAAATGTTTTACATAGCTCAATCTACACAAGTTAATAATGTGTGAATAACAAAACAGGAATTTTTACAGAAGTATCTATCAAACCAGTTTTTAAACATCAAATAACTATAATGGTCCACTAGAATGGAATTGTAATCAAAGATAAAAAAATAGATAAAAAATGTTTGAGAACCACAGATCATCATCATCATCATCATCGTTTAACGTCCGCTTTCCATGCTAGCATGGGTTGGACGATTTGACTGAGGACTGGTGAAACCGGATGGCAACACCAGGCTCCAGTCTGATTTGGCAGAGTTTCTACAGCTGGATGCCCTTCCTAACGCCAACCACTCAGAGAGTGTAGTGGGTGCTTTTACGTGTCACCCGCACGAAAACGGCCACGCTCGAAATGGTGTCTTTTATGTGCCACCCGCACAAGCCAGTCCAGGGGCACTGGCAACGATCTCGCTCGAAAATCCTACAGGAGCCAGTCAGGCGGTACTGGCAACGGCCACGCTCAAAATGGTGCATCTCATGTGCCACCCGCACAAGAACCAGTCCAGGGGCACTGGCAACGATCTTACTTGGCTTGCTGGGTCTTCTCACGCACAGCCCATTTCCAAAGGTCTCGGTCCGTAGTCATCGCCTCGGTGAGGCCCAATGTACGAAGGTCTTGCCTCACCACCTCAGCCCAGGTCTTCCTGGGCCTACCTCTTCCACGGGTTCCCTCAACTGTTAGGGTGTGGCACTTTTTCACGCAGCTATCCTCCTCCATTCTCACCACATGTCCATACCAGCGCAATCGTCTCTCTTGCACGCCACAACTGATGCTTCTAATGTTCAGCTTTTCTCTCAAGATACTTACACTCTGACGGGTATTCACATTGACATTACACATCCAACGGAGCATAGATTATCATCATCATTGTTTAACATCCGTTTTCCATGCTAGCATGGGTTGGACGATTTGACTGAGGACTGGTGAAACCAGATGGCTACACCAGGCTCCAATCTGATTTGGCAGAGTTTTTACAGCTGGATACCCTTCCTGACGCCAACCACTCCGAGAGTGTAGTGGGTGCTTTTACGTGCCACCGGCATGAGGGCCAGTCACGCGGTACTGGCAACGGCCACGATCAAAATGGCGTTTTTTACATGCCACCTGCACAGGAGCCAGTCCAGTGGCACTGGCAATGACCTCACTCAAATGTTTTTTCACGTGCCACGGGCACAAGTGCCAGTAAGGCGACGCTGGTAACAATCACACTCAAATGATGCTATTTACGTGCCACTAGCACAGAAGCCAGACAGCTGCTCTGGCAATGATCACGCTCGGATGGTGCTGTTAGCGCTCCACTGGCATGGGTGCCAGACACAAAAAGTATATGCGCACACACACACACACAATGATTATTTGTTTCCATTATGTGCTGCATATTTTGGTGAATTATATCCACCAACATTATGATGGATCTCCAAGCCCCCAGAAACAGCTGTTGGAATTATAACACCTTACTTCTTCCCCTTTAATTTTCTCTGTCGTTTTGTACTCTGTGTAAGTTTGAACTATTTATATGTATAAATGTCTATATATTTATAGTTAAATATCCATCTGAAAGTCTTCAGTCTTTGCTTTCTTTCTGTTTGCATGAATACATATTTTGTATATCATACCCAAGCTGTTATAGTTTTAATTTGTTTATCTGCATAATTACCTCAACCCCCCACCTCTCTCTGTGACTGGAATCAAATGACCTTAGAGTTAATTTAGCAGACCAAAGTAAAGTATTGATAAGTAGGAAAATAGACAAATCACAGATCTCTTCAGGGAGATGGTCTTGCTCAGTATGTAGAAAAGGTGTCAGCAGAAACTCCATAAGGTGTACCCAGTGCAAGCAATGGATGCATAAGAGGTGCAGCAGTATCACTGGAAGACTAACAAAGAAAGTAGTCTATGTGTGGCAGATATGCAGGTATATTAATCACCAGAAATGTACCAAAAAAATAGACTCCCTCAAATGTCAGTGGGGATCCTTAGCAGTAGTAGACAGTTTGTGTTACTTAAGTGACCAAGTTAATAGTAGGGGAGGTTGTCCTGAAAGCATAGCTGCTATAATAAGAATAGGCTGGGCAAAATTCAAAGAACTACTACCTCTTTTAGTAATGAAGGGCCTCTCTTGCTGAGTGAAAGGTAGGTTGTATGATGCCTGTGTACGAACAGCTATGCTACATGACAGTGAGATATGGGCTGTGACTACTGAGGATATGTGAAGGCTTGAAAGAAATGAAGCCAGTATGCTCTGCTGGATGGGTCATATCAATGTGCATATATGATAGAGTGTAAGTGATTTGAGAAAAAAACTGGGTGTATGAGGCATCAGATATCGTGCGCAAGAGAGAAGACTGTGCTGGTTTGGTCATGTGATGTGTATGAATGAAGACAGATGCATCAAGAAATGCTGAGTTCTAATTGTGGAAGGGGTGGCCCAGGAAGATGTGGGACAAAGTGGTGAGAAAGGATCTACAGACGTTGGGACTCACAGAGAAGATGACAGGGACTATGATACTGAAACATATGGATGACTGTGTGATTGGGAACTGCAGGTAAAAAGTGTGAAGGATGTGTGAAAGATGGAAAGAAATGAAGGGAGTATGTATCATTGGTTGTATAATGTTTATGAGTGGTGGAGCACAAATCAACTGAGAGAAAAACTGAGGTTAAGAGGAATTTAGTGTAGTGTACAAGAGATGGGGCTGCACAGGTATGGTTAAGTGATGTCTATAAAGTATGATGGTTGGGCAAAGAAGTTCCAAGTGATTCAAATGGGAAAAATATGTGAAAGAGGAAGACTAAGGAAGACACTGGTGAAAGATATTCTTAAAATGCTGAGCTTCACAAAGGAGAAGATGAACGACGAAGTCAAGTGAAGAGATGCTGTGGCGAAAAAATTCTGTTCACCTTAATGCAAGTATGAAAAGATGGATGTAATGATAATGGATTTTATGCATGTATATGTTTGTGTGTGCCTGTGTGAGCCTGTGTGAGTATACATGCAAGTGAGTGTATGTGTGTCTGTATGAGAATGTGGGTATATGTGTTTGTTGTAGACGCACATAAACTGTTATTCGCACTTCATGCACTTTTACTACATCGCATAATAAAGATAAATTGTATTCAATAGTGAAGCAGAGTATCAGAAACAACTGTTTTTTGTTCTCACATTATAGAGACTCATATTTCATTCAATACATGTACAAAGCAAAAACAGATAAAACCAAGGAAACAAGCTCCTCATCACCTGTTAAGCAACTTAAATTTATAATAAAAAAACAAAACAAACTGACACACAATAATTACACATTATTATTATTCAGGTTATAAAATAATAAAAGAGGAAAAGTGAACTTAACAAAATATGTGTATTTTAAATAGCTAGAATACGTCTTTGACAATGAGATTATTTTTAGCTTCAACATGGTATTTCAGATTAAATTACTTGCTAAACAAGTACAGTTCACTTACCAATCATGTGGTTTCAGGTTCATTCCCACTGCGATACCTTAGAAAAATATCTGCTACTAGCCTTGGGGCTTACCAATGATTTAGTGAATAAATTTGGTAGATAGAAACTGTATGGAAACCTGTTTTATATCATCCTTATCATCATCCGCATTATTTAACGTCTGTTTTCCATGCTGACATGGGTTGGACAGTTTGACTGAAAACTGTTAAGCTGGGGAGCTGCATCAGGTTCCAATCTGATTTGGCATGGTTTCTACGGCTAGATGCCCTTCCTTACAACAACCACTCCAAGAGTGTGGTGGGTGCTTTTTACGTGCCACTGGTATGGGTGCCAGTTATGAAACACCGGCATCAGCCATGACTATGACCTCACTTGGCTTGAGGCCCAAAGTTCAAAGGGTGCCTTTTCTGTGCCAGATATGTGACACAGGCATCGGCCATGACTATGATTTCACCTGGCTTGACAGGTATATTGTCAAAGGTCTCGGTCACTTGTCACTGCCCCCGTGCTTCTTACCTCTCTACTTTCCTTCCTACCTACCTACCTACCTCTCTCTCTCTCTCTCTCTCTCTCTCTCTCTCTCTCTCTCTCTATATATATATATATATATATATATATATATATATATATATATATATATATAGCTGAACATTAGAAGCATCAGTTGTGGTGTGCAAGAGAGACGATTGCGCTGGTATGGACATGTGGTGAGAATGGATGAGGATAGCTGCTTGAAAAAGTGCCACACCCTAACAGTTGAGGGAACCCGTGGAAGAGGTAGGCCCAGGAAGACCTGGGCTGAGGTGGTGAGGCAAGACCTTCGTACATTGGGCCTCACCGAAGCGATGACTACTGACCGAGACCTTTGGAAATGTGCTGTGCGTGAGAAGACCCGGCAAGCCAAGTAAGATCGTTGCCAGTGCCCCTGGACTGGTTCTTGTGCGGGTGGCACATGATATGCACCATTTTGAGCGTGGCCGTTGCCAGTACTGCCTGACTGGCTCCCGTAGGATTTTCGAGTGAGATCGTTGCCAGTGCCCCTGGACTGGCTTGTGCGGGTGGCACATAAAAGACACCATTTCGAGCGTGGCCGTTTTCGTGCGGGTGACACGTAAAAGCACCCACTACACTCTCTGAGTGGTTGGCGTTAGGAAGGGCATCCAGCTGTAGAAACTCTGCCAAATTAGATTGGAGCCTGGTGTTGCCATCCGGTTTCACCAGTCCTCAGTCAAATCGTCCAACCCATGCTAGCATGGAAAGCGGACGTTAAACGATGATGATGATGATGATGATGATGATGATATATATATATATATATATCATCACCATCATCTTCGTTGTCATTTACCCCCTTAATCATAATAATAATAAAATGCCCTGATGTGGCATCAGACAGTGGTTCTCATGGCTTCTTATCTTAACTGATTGGAGGTGCTATCATGTATATTGTTTTGTCTTGGTATAAAAGATGGGCTACAGCAAATATTCTGTTCAAAACCACAGATTTGCTTGTCAGTTGTTCGACCGTAACCAGTTGAGCATGTCCCTTGGTGGCTGACGATATGTGCATCTCTGATCATGAGCAGAAGTAGTGGGGGAGCATCATAGCCATGTGTTGAGAGGAATTCTTTGGGGTTTGGATAATTCATCTTTGGAAACATGGGTATTTCGTTCGACATCCTCAAACAACCTTTATTCAAGGACCTTTTGAGTGGGATGGGTTACTCAACATGAAGAAAATTCTAACTGGGCCCTCACCTGCAAGGTCATGCGCTGTTTATCTTGATATGAGACCATTATGTTGCACACATAAGGTTGTGATGCATGTGCCTGGTATACTCTTATCAGATGGGTAGTCATGATGGGTGTACTGGGCTTCGTATATTTTACCCCAGTGTCACTTTGATGGCATGCAGTGCTCTCTCACTCAATAATAATAATAATAATAATCATAATTCTTTCTGTGATAAGCATTGGGCCTGAAATTGTGGGGAAGGGGGACTAAACAGTTACATCAATCCCATTGCTTGATTGATAGTTATTTCATTGATCCTGAAAGGATGAAAGGCAAAGTTGACATTTGAAATCAGAATGTAAAGGTAGATGAAATGTCACAAGGCAATTTGTCTGACTTGCTAACGATTCTAGCAGTTCAGTGTCCTGAAAATCATTGTTGTCATCATTATCAGCATCATCATTTAACGTCCATTTTCCATACTGGCATGGGTTGGACAAATAACAATAATAATAATAATAATGATAGTGTAGCAGAATGAATTTAGTGACAAATATAAAATTTGTTATTTGCTACGTATTTCAGATTTTTCCAACATGTATTTTACTGGCTTTTGTTGAAGTTGTTAAGAAAGTTTAATGGATTGAAAAAGCAAGTTTTGGCATTTGAATATCTTGTTCCTCTCACTATCAATTCAAAAACTATCATTAAAGAATAATTATAGAACAACAAAGTGGAATAGAAAATGTGAGAAAAACTATTTCCCTATTATTATGTCAATTGAGAAAGTCTTTATGGAACTTTACCAGAAACACTGGCATTGTTATACTTTATATCTGCGAGCCTGACCTTAATTACATCTAGCATAATTAAATAATTTAATTGGAGAAAGTTTTCATCAATAAAAATCAATATTCATTTTGAACTGTATAAATTGATAGCCAGGAAATAACCGTTTGTACCACATGTGTAGCCATAGCAATAATGGCTACTCTCCTTTTCCCATAAAATTCTGGGCTAACTTAGAAATCAATAATATCAATGGATTGAATAGCATATAAGATTACAATACATATTTTAATTTTTTATGATTTACCCACAGGAAGAAGTGCAGCAACCATGACCATTTGGAGGGGCTCCAAGACTAGTATGAAGAAGGAAGGAAGTTATTCTCAGACCAGAGACCAAGTCTCAATGATTCTTCTTATGATACCCAAAGGTCAAATGTTGATAATAATGAGCTTCTTATACACAGTGCTTAGTTGTACTATTCAGCCATGGTCAATCTATTGTTGGGTGAAAGTTTCATTATAACATTGTCAGCTTGATCTAAGCTTGTAGTGGGCCTACCTACCAAAGCTGGTCAAATGCCAGTTTGAACAGGATATTTCCTTTGTTGGGTGATATAGCCTGGCCATTAGCAGAAATTGAATTCAAAATGCAAATAGCCAAAACCATTACCACAACGAATCTTGTCCTTTGCTCTAATATCATCATTTAATGTCCATTCTCCATGCTGGCAAGGCGGTGAGCTGGCAGAAATGTTAGTACACCAGGTGAAATACTTAGCAGTATTTTATCTGTCTTTACGTTCTGAGTTCAAATTCTGCTGAGGTTGACTTTGCCTTTCATCCTTTCAGGGTCGGTAAAGTAAGTACTAGTTGCATACTCTCTTAATCCTTTTTGCCCCTTGTGGAGAATAGGGCCTCAACAGTTATTTTCCACTTTTTGTGGTCATTGGCGTGTTTCTTGGCTCCTTCCCACGTCAGGCCGTTGGTCCTGAACTTGTCCAAAATGTTCCGCTTCCATGTCTGCTTTGGGTGTCCTCGCTTCCTTTTCCCCTGTGGGTTCCAGTCAAGTGCTTGTCGTGTCACATTTGAGGGTTCTTTCCGCAATGTGTATCCGATCCATCTCCATTTCCTTCATCTAATCTGAATATGTATGGGCTCCTGGTTGGCCCTTTCCCTCAGGTCGGTGTTTGGTACTCTGTTAAACCACTTCAGATGGAGGTTCTGCTGGAGACATAGCTCAGTTTCATACTGGTGTCGATCTAATTGACTGACCTCTCCCCCAAAATTTCGGGCCTTGTGCCAAGAGTAGAAAAGATTCTCCATGCTGGTGGTGGTCTGACAAGTTGGATGGATTGATAGGAGCTGGCCAGTTAGAGAGCTACTCAAGCTCCGATTGTCTGTTTTGGCATGGTTATGTTATGCCCTTCATAATGCCAACCACTTTACAGAGCGTACTGGGTGCTTTTTACGTGGCACCAGCATGGATACTTTATACATGGCACCAACACAGGTGCATTTTGTGAGGCCTTGGCATGAGTGCTTTTTATGTGGAACCAGCGCAGGCACTTTTTATGTGGCCCTGAACAAGTGCTTTTCTACACAACACCAGCATGGGTGCTTCTAAGATTTCTACCAATCCACTGCCCTTGCTAGAGTACTTTATTTATTGACCCTTGAAAGATGAAATGCAAAGTTGATCTCAGTGAGATTTGAAATCAGAGTGTAGAGATCCAGAATGTATAGAGTGAGACATTCTATTTACTGTATTCTACTGTATTCTAATGCTTTTGACAATTCAACATCTTTAATTATACACATTTTTTGATAAAGTTTTAAACTTATATATAAACTAGATATAGATAACTACAGCAGACTTCCAACAAACGACATTACACAAACAATAGTAGCACCTATGATATTGAAACATCTTTGTTACTTGCCTGAAGTGTAATAAGAAGATAGAATGTCTAACCAAATGTAAAAATACACCACCTTCAAAGACCACAAAGATAATTTCACAGTTAACCCCATGAGCAGTGTTATATTCTTGGTAAAGAACAAATTTAGTGTAGTTAGAAAATAGATTTTACTTAATATCTGCAAAAATATTTGAAAAATCATCAACTGGCAACTGTGGAACCAGAATAATAATATAGTTGGTTGGTTTAATAGTAAATTCAGGTTCTCATATTTTGACATTGTTGAATTGTATCCATCAATTTCCAACCCTTTCTTCAACAGACGACTGGGATTTGGCAAGAAACATTCATTATCAACAGCAATAATGTAGATATAATTGTTTGTCAGAAAAGCCCTATTTTGTTGATGTAAGGATGGAGAACTTTGATGAAGCTAAGGTATGTGATTTGATTAGACAACATAGCCAGCTGTCATTCACTAGTGAGTATGGTTTGGTAACATGTATCATGTTTTCACTATTTGTTTTAGGTGTTTATGTAAACATAAGACACCCTCTCAGTCCCCTCATCCTTGATCCAGTGGAACATTTAGGATGTGACAGATAGGAGTACTCCTTACAACTGAGTAAACTAAAGCAATATAAAATGAAGTGCCTTGCTCAAGAATACAATGTGCCACTCAGTCAAGGAATTGAACCTACAACTTTATGATTGTGAGCCAAATACTCTAACCATTAAACCATGTGTCTTCACAATTGGATTACATATTCTAGATATATTCAAAAGTATATTTAAAACCTTAAAAAAACAGGTTTATATAGGGATGATGGTTTTGCATTTTCACACAAGACTAGCTGAAAGTTAGATAAGATTAAAATAGCCCCAATAAGCACGTTTGAATGAACTTGGCCTCAACACCATAATAACCACTAATATCAGTCAACTTTTTAGATGTTACCTGTTGGCAGATAGACATTGACTTTACAGAAAACTGAATGAAAACCTTATGTATACTGATAAAGATTTCAACCACCCTACAGGTATATTTGTAAATCAGTAACATAAATAAAAGAATATTTAACATTTAAACAGATAATTTAACATTTGATAAAACTGTCAGTTATTATTATGGGACATTAAGTAAATGCAAATATAAAGATGAGATCAATTTCTTAAGAAAGAGCAGTAATTGCTGAAAACAGAATATAATATGTAGAAAATAGAATATAATTTGGTTCATCCATTACTTTAGCTTAAATAAGATCAAGTATTTCCAGCAACCTCTAAACACAAATTAATAAATCATTCCCACCTAGTCATATGTATAACAAATTATTTAATAGAAATAACACCAAGATCAGTAAGAGGAAAAGAAAGAAAAAAGATGTTTTCAAGAGGGACATAGATAGAGTAATATATAGAAAAGTAGATAGAGTAAATATATTTGCACAAAGCTGGTGACACAATCAATAGCTACTCAGAGTTTCTAGCATGATATGATTGTTCAGACACTAACATTCTATTGTTGCCAGAAGGATCCCATTAAATGAGAAAAGAATATGCTCTATAACCTGTACTGAGTTCAAGGTATGACTAGTCTGAAAAATAAGTTTTTTGTACTGAACAGAGAAGCAAATGATGACAGAGAATTGAAAATGTCAAGTTTTACCAACGTGAAAATTGAAATATATTTTAAAATTTATACATACAAAATTCAATTTAATCTAATACTTCATGTGTTTTGTTATAATTTCTGAAATTAGTGTTCTTTTCTTTTGAAAACATTGCTGTGTGGTTAAGAAGCTCACTCTGCACCTAAGTGATTTCAGGTTCAGTTCCACTATATGACACCTTGGGCAAGTGTTTTCTGTAGGCTCAGAGTGACCAATGCCTTGTGAGTGGATTTGGTGGACAGAAATTGTATGGAAGCTACTAGCATAGCTAGAGTGTGTGCCACCCAGGGCAGCCCTTCTGTTTTCCACCCCCTGAAACCACAAAAAAAACCCCACATATTCCCTACAGCAGACTCAAAAGTGGTGCCCCACTGAAAGGGCTGCCCAGGGTGAACTGCCCAGGGCGAACTGCCCCTAAGGCACCCCCCACTAGCTATGCTAATGGTGGAAGCCCATCAGATAAGTGTGTGTACATTTTGAGCCTGTGTTTACACTTGACAACTGGTTTTGTTTTTTTATGTCCTTGTAACTTAGCAGCTCAGCAAAAGAGACTGATAGAATAAATACCAGACATGAAATAAAAAGAGAGCACTGTTTGACTAAAACATTTCAAGGCAGTGCTCCAGCTTGGCAACAGTTCAATGGCTGAAACAAGTTAAAAAAAACAAAACAAAAATGTTAAAAAGATATTGCTGTCTTACTTTGCATAATAAGGGACAGGCAATGTAATTCTATTCCATCCATGGTAAATATCAGACATAAATCGACTGCTCTGATGATAGCTGGCACAGTCTATATCGGAAGGAGTGCAGGCAGTCTGAAAAAGTTCCCATGTAACTCCCATATCCAGAGAAAACTGAAGATCCATACCTAAAAAGAAGATAAGTTAAACATTGCTCATTAAATCTTTATTGATCATAGATTTCATAAACAGAATTTATTTCAAATTCAAGGAAAATATAGCTGGTATTATTTGGTTTAGCATTAGTCCTCAGAAAACTGCAGAGAAATCGTTTGGTCTTGCCATGCAAGTACAAAACTATAGTAAAATATTTTAATTCTTCATTTAGAGATGGGAAATGTCTGACGCATATGTATATATACATATACATATATGCGAGGTCGTTGCCAGTGCCGCTGGACTGGCTCCTGTGCAGGCAGCATGTAAAAAAAACCATTTTGAGCGTAGCCGTTGCCAGTACTGCCTGACTGGCCTTCGTGCCGGTGGCACGTAAAAGCACCCACTACACTCTTGGAGTGGTTGGCGTTAGGAAGGGCATCCAGCTGTAGAAACTCTGCCAGATCAGATTGGAGCCTGGTGCAGCCATCTGGTTCACCAGTCCTCAGCCAAATCGTCCAACCCATGCTAGCATGGAAGGCGGACGTTAAACAATGATGATGATGATGATGTGTGTGTGTGTGTATGTGTGTGGAGGTGCAATGGCCCAGTGGTTAGGGCAGTGGACTCGCGGTCGTAGGATTGTTGTTTCAATTCCCAGACTGGGTGTTGTGAGTGTTTATTGAATAAAAACACCTAAAGCTTTATTGTTAATTATGAAAATATTTTTATTATTTATTTTTTATAAAGCCAAAATAATGCAAGCTATTAGAAATAATACTAGTCGATAGCTTGTACTTTAATTTGCTGCTGCAATATGTCAGGGTTAGAACCCCGTCTTCAGGATGTACAAATCATTGACATGTATTATTTCTTGTAACTTGCATTATTTTGACTTTACAGAAAACTATAATAATTAAAAACATTTGGTTCTGGGTTCAGTCCCACTGCATGGCACCTAGGGCAAGTGTCTTCTACTATAGCCACAGGACAACCTAAGCCTTGTGAGTGAATTTGGTAGAAAGAAACTGAAAAAAGCCCATTATGTGTGTGTGCATGTTTGTGTCTGTGTTTGTCCACCACCACTGCTTGACAACCAGTGTGGGTGTGTTTATGTCACCATAACTTAGTAGTTTGGCAAAAGAGACCAATAGAATAAGTACCAGACTTAAAAAAGAAAATAGGTACTGGGGTCAGTTCATTTGACTAAAAAATTCTTCAAGTTAGAGCCCCAGTCTAATGACTGAAACAAGCAGATGGAAGGTATATACCAGGCAATGCTTCATGCAAACTGTACGACTCAAATATTTTTGTATTTGAATTTCATACAGATTTTAGTTCTGTCAACCAATCAAATATTCCTTCGTTACAGTCACGTGATTGATAAGCATAAAGCCACTCAAAAATATGTCTCAGTCTCTGACCCACTGAGAGCCTGTTGCTTAGTCCTGCCTTTTCTCCCACTACTATAATGGCCTCTGCTTCTTGGATCTGGCTGGCCTTGTACTATCTTCTCCCAGACTCCTCTCGCATGTCTCTCCTCCTGTCATCACTCTTGTTGCTTCTAGCCCAACTAGTCCTGTAATAGCCATAACTTCTACTTCTTCCATTCCAGAACATTGGTTAACTGTAACTACCTTCCTATACATGTCTTTCTTGTAGATGAAGACTTGAAATAGTTTAAGTGGAATATTAATGCCATCAATCTCACTGATCTCAGAAGGTCTATGAAGGCTACCAGCATTGTTCCTTCCCCAAGAGCCAAACGTAAAAATAATCATCTCCATGAAACAGATAGGCATGGCAGTGTGATTAATAAGCTTGCTTTGCTAGCATGTGGTTTTGGGTTCAACTCCACTGTGCAGCAACTTCAACAAGTGTTTTCTACTATAGCCCTGGGTGTTGACCAATGCCTTGTGAGTGAATTTTGGTAGACAGAAACTGTGGATGCCCATTGTGTGTATGTTTGTCTTCCCCCACTGCTAGACAGCCAGTGTTGGTTTGTTTACATCTCTGTAACTTAGTAGTTCAGCAAAAGATGACAACAAAATAAGTATATATATATATACATATTATACATGTATATATATATATATATATATATATATATACATACATACATACATTATATATATATATATATATATATATATATATATATATATATACGTACCTATATACATACATACATACATACATACATACATATATGCACATGCATATGCACACAAATCTGAGATGAGATTTCAGTTACATAATTGAACTAAATAAAGAATATATTAGAGCAGTTGTAATGTATTTTTGCAAGACAATAATCTTGCTGAATAGTAATATTGTAAGATTTAAGCAGCTGTTCATATTTTAATTTTTGATAAATGTAAGTCAGAATTCTTTTATTTATAAGATCTATTGTCAATGACAGAGCATTTGGCTTTTGTTTCATGTCACAAGTACTTGATAATATTCTATTTTATAATTTAAGAGAACTATTAATTATATTTGAGGTAGAATCCAGAAGCAGTAAAATCATATAAGATTTTTATTAGCATTACAAACTAATGCTAATGAAAATAAACCAGTTTAACCAGTTTATCAAATAATTCTGGTTGAGCCAATACTGATTATACTCAGTTTCTAAATCTGCTAGAAACAGCAGCTGTTATTCCCTAAATCATATCCTATCGTCTTAAAATGGGTGTTCAAACTGGAAAATGTTCTGGATACATAATATCAGAAAAGAAAATTGGATGGGCTAGACTGAAAAGTCTTTGGTAAGTTACATAAAACAAGAATGAGCTGAAGATAAACAATTCTGGTTGTTATGCTTCCTCTCCAGTGTAAAAAATAGACATGCTGTAATACACTTAGACAGACAGCTACTTGGAGTTGAGAGAATATCTCATTGATGAGGTCACAGATGGTGACAGGAGGACTGTGATAAACCTGTCTGATTGATTGATTAATCAAACAATTGATTAGTTTGTTTGTTAAATGTTAACAAATTGACAAATAATAACAGAATTGAAATAGAACCAGTGTGTATTTATTATTGGCATAATGACTCTCTTGAGATAAAACAAACTACATAGAGTATTATCTATAAAAAAGCATTGCAGTGCTATCTATGTTCAGGTTGTAATAATACACCTTGGGTTCAAGCATAGTTAAATTCGCTTTTCAGTTAAGTGGTACTAAGTTTGATTCCCAACTGCATACCACCTTAGGAAAGTATCTTCTACCATCCAATTTTCTTTTCTGATATTATGTATCCAGAACATTTTCCAGTTTGAACACCCATTGGCCAAATCCATCATCATCATTTAACGTCCGCCCTCCATGCTAGCATGGATTAGATGATTTGACTGGGGACTGGCGAACCAGATGGCTACACCAGACTCAAATCTGATCTGGCAGAGCTTCTACAGCTGGATGCCCTTCCTAATGCCAACCACTCAGAGAGTGTAGTGGGTGCTTTTTACGTGCCACCAGCACGAGGGCCAGTCCGGCAGTAATGGCAACGGCCACACTCAAATGGTGTTTCTTATGTGCCACCTGCACAGGAGTCAGTCCAATGTTGTGAGTCAAATTTCCTAAATTAGAACTAAACTGTGTGGAAGATTATTGGAGATATCATGCCTGCTCTTGGATGTCTCCATGGTTTTGATTCTGGTCTAAGTATTTGGACCAAGTTTCCAGTCTGTGAATAACTTATCAGTTTCAGAGGCCCTTTAAAGCATTAAGGATATTACCATTTGTCATCTGCTGAAAACACACACACACACACAAGTAGATATGGCCCATTACACCTCTCCAGGGACATCTGTCTAGGATGAGGATAATTCCTAATTCAAACCTCTGCTGCCTTGTGGTGTTATTTATTGAGCATTTAAAAGAAGGTTAAGTGAGTAAACCCCTACAGAAAATCCTGTAGGAGAGACCCTAAAGCAGATATGTATGGTTATACTTAACCAATATCTGGCACCCCCTGTGGATTCATGGATGCTGTGAACATAATGACTTGTCTTTCCTTCATGGCTCATCAATGAGTGGAGAGATGGTAAGAGTACTTGATGCTAGGCACTCGCTTCTGAAAACAGCTTGAGCATAATAAAGCTGGTCATGAACTTTCAACGTGTGGTATGACGTCAGTGACTGGGGAGGCTGACCAGAAGGGCGAGTTGACCGGAAGAGGAAGAAGGGCAGAGGGAGCCTCGATCGGGATTCATGCCCTTTTCGAATGGGGTTGTGGTCAGGAGAAGACGTGCTAAGCGACGGTCTAGGCTTGGGAGAAGCAGCTGCTATTCCTAGTGTTCTTTGGGTCGGGGCAAGCTTCAAGGATTGGATACTGCAAGACAGACTCGCAGTCGACGAAAGGAAAACCGAGGTAAGGCGATTACATCTACTCGCATGCATACACCACACAACGAATGATGAAAAAGACATTCTTTGCCTTCAGCACTTAGTTCTATGAAGTTTTCTGGTTTTCCACTTTGAAATACATACTTCTTGTACAGAGAATAGCATCAAATTTACTTCATGATGAAAACGTTATTTGAGGAATTATATAAAAAAATTATTTCTGTTGTGTAACTGTTCATCAACAGTTGCTAGAAAAACTGCTGTAATTAAGTTTACAATATCGAGTTTGGTCATTAAGATGTCTGGATGAATATGACCTTCACTATTTTAACATATAGAGGTGAGATTTTTACATTTTTCCCAAAGCAGAGATAATAATTTCCACATGGAATCTAATGAATTATGGGTCTGTTCAACTTCTACTATTGATCTGCAATACAGCTGCTATTCCAGATTAGGTTATATAAATGCGATAGCAAGAGTTGTTAAATAGCTTTAGCTGTTGCTATGGAACATTTTAAAATCAGCTTTGGAATGTTTGAGAGTTCAAATTTGCTTTCTTTGAATTGAGATTTCTTTTAGCCATTACCTTCATTTATCACAATGGTAAGTGTTTATTATTTTAATCAATTCTGTCCATGGGGACCGTCATCATCATCATCATCATCATCTATGTGTCTTCCATGTTGGCATGGGTTGGGTGGTTTGACATGATCTAACAGTTTTAAGGATTGCCTCATGTGCCTATGTCTGCTTTGGTATGGTTTCTATGATTGGATTCCTTTCATAATGTCAACCACTTTACAGAGTGTCCCGGGTGCCTTTTTTGTGACCCTAGCACAGTGAGGTCGCCATGTAACTTTCAAGACTAAAAAGCACCCTCGACAAAGTGGGGGATGGGGTGGGGGGCAAAATAGTAGACAAAGAGAGGAAGCTTTATGCTAGGTGTTAAGAGATTAAAGTAAGATAAAAGCAACAAGAACAGGTTTGTTGCTGTGGAGGGGATACATAGCTACTTCATATTAGATAAGAGTGGGTAGGAGTACTTGGGATGGCTCTGACAAGAGAAATAAAGATGTTAGTGACAAAGTGTAAAGGCATATCCACAAGGTAAAATAATGTGAATGGATTGACCTTGGCAGAATTCGAACCCAGAATGTAAAGATATGAAATGCTGCAAAGCGTTTTGCCTGGTGTGCTAATGATTCTGTCAGCTCACTGTCTAAGTCCACCAAAATATACTAAAACATGCAAGACTGATGCAATTAATGTGAAATTTTGAAATTTTGAAAGTTGGTTTAGAAACACATGGACAAGGATGGAATTTGACAAGTTTAGTGGAATAATGGACTGCATTTATACTTCCAGAAAGTCTTTAGGAAGGAGAATAGAGCGTGGGTAATAAATAATAAAAAACAAGTGGGTTGGTGGGGAGTTAGTGTGTGGTTTGTTGATTTTTCTCTTGAAATAGAAACAAGATATCTGTAATGTTAGCAAGCAAACATTTTCAGCAAACCTTATTAATAATGCAAATACATCTTTTTAAAATGTCTTCTTAATATTTAAATGATTAAAGAGGATGAACATTTTAAATATATTTAAGCTTTGAAGAGAGAAAATAATGACTAAAGATGAAATATATTTTAGCTCTCAAGAGAATATAAAGTGTTGCTTATGCAATTTCGGAATGGTTGAGAACATAAGATAGATCTCAGATAGTTAATACAGGAATCTTGTGAATGGAAACCTTTAAACTGATTAATATTCATGAGAAATAAGAGATTGACTCAACACCGCATATTGCTAAATATCATTAAATTGTCATATTCTGTGAGAGGATATATGGGAGATCATTGTTGATGGGGAAAACATAGATAGCTGTTAGGTGTTTTTGATATTAACAGAAGACAAGACAGGATTTAAACAAAGTATGGTTATGTCTTCTGAGAAGGATTGAATAAGGTTATTAATAATTCACATAAAGAAAAGAAAGGGTGTTTGTGTGATGATAGCTCTTTGGTATTTATGAGAGCTGAGAATCTCTAAGTGTTTTCAAAGCACGGAATTTAATTGGTGCTATAATTTGCTAATACGATAGCTACTTAATAGATTTAATAAAATCTAAGTCCCAATCCAACACTGATTGCTCAGAATAGCATAGCTCTAGTTGACAAACATAGACGATGAGTTTATATTACAACAGTAACTTCAGCTGCAGGGAGAATATGTACTTTTTATTGATAGGTCAGTTTTATTTAATTCAAGCTTGTCTGCTTTGCAATGTAAAGTAATTATCCACAATTACTCTACCTTGGAATCTGCTTATTATTACCAAACTATACACACACCCAGATCATTAAGTGGTCCTTTTTAATTTTAGCTATGATTTATAATATTAAGAAGGGCAAATCCAAGAAAGTGGACTTGAATAGTGTGTATATCATTCCTAAGTATATGGTACATTTGTGGTATTTTATATGGTATATTGCTTATTAATGATATATGGTATATTATACAATATGTTAAATGATATATTGAGTATATTAATGATACATTATAATTGAATAGAGCAGAAATAGAAGTTATAACATGTAACCGAATTTGATAAAAGAATATTAAACTTACCATAGCATTGTTTAGTGTCTTTGCAACCCATTGAAAGTTCAAATTGAATGAATGCCCCCGAATAGGTGGTCACATCTCTGGATATTGCATACCTCATATTACCTTCATCTTGAAAAGATTTGTATTTAATATTAGCATAAAGAAAAAGTATGATTTATTAGAGATTCATGACAAGAAAAAAATACAATTTAATTTTAACATTAACAAACTTGATCATCATCACATCTTTAAGAAAAGAATTAGCTTCGTTTATATCTATTCTACTACTGATTCTTATGGCAGAGATGTGAGAATGAACTTAAAAATAGACCAGTAAATACTGGGATACTTTGTGAAATTGGTAGTGGAAAGAAATTATATGACTTGTCAACATCTACAAAATATGCTTGTATTAAAATAATTTATATTCATTAATAGTAGGAAAGATGACCATTGGGAAATAAAAAGAAGAAACAAGTCTTTATTCCACCAAGACTTGTATGTTTAATAAGCATTTTAAGCACTTCAAAAAAATTGCCCTAGAGATACATAAAAGAGGAGATAAAAGTATTAAGCTTTCGATTGCTTTTGATTTACAACAGTCCTGTTGAGTTGTTAATGAGGGGATGTCCTGGAGAGTTAGGACATTTGCACACCATCAATGCAACAAAAATTTTGACTTGCTTAAACAAATATATTCATCAAACACTAGATATTCTTCCTCGGGATAGCCACAAAGTTATAGGAGTGGCAAAATATTTCAATTTAGAGGTAGATTAAGATAAAGTAATGCGTATTAGTTAGGACAACAATAGCGAGGGGAGTTCTGAAGCCAACAATGGAGTCTATATATAGTTTAATCTGATAAAAGTAGCAACTGAATCTCCCTCAAATCACACCCTACTGTTTAAAAAAAAAGGAACCTTGTAGTGTAGGATATACAAAAGGATGATGTGTCATGGTTGGAATGTCTCTGATTTATAGGTCTGTTTGATCCAAGCTGAGCTGGACTAATCCATGACAACAAAATAACAATATTACAATGTAAAATGAAGACCTCATGATCTCTAATTATCCTCTTTACAATTATTGGGCTCCAACTTGGATATTAAAATATTTTAATATTTTTTTACTTAGAAATCTCACTTGTGGGTCAATATAAATCCATTCTATTATGAATGTCACCTTCACAGATGTCAGTAGAATGTTTTACAAGATGTGTTTCCTGTTCCAGAGTCCATCAGCTAACAATTTAATTTAAAATTCCAAAAAGATAAATTTTATAATATTATGCAGACAATGGCTCCTAAACTGTGAAACCTGTTGAGATTATTCAATTCCATTCCAAATGCATAGAAACAAAAACATCATCTCATGTTGTATTTCTGTATCAACCACAAAAATGTAAAGCAATGGTTCTTGACCATTTTTCACCTATGGACCCCACTGATTTCTATTTTACTCGGATGGATCTTCATAGACATTTGATGTTTAAAAAATCCTATAACATTCTTTTTAATTAGATATTATCAGTTGTACAAAAAAATTGTTAAAATATTTTGCATATAGTAGAATTATAACCAATTTATTGTACATAAGTTTTAATAACAAAATCTTATATGGATCTCTAAGGGTCATATGAACCCCTGTTGAGAACCAGTGATGTAAAAGATGGAGTATACCTTCAAAGGAGAGGGCATCTGTAACAGACCCACAGACTTTTTTAATTTCTCCTCCAGGATAAAGCAGCCAGTTTGTGTCTTGAGGAATCGTTGGTTCATCCAGAAGCATTTCAGTGCCATCAATATCTCCACCAACATAAATCTGCACAAATGAAGGAAGTATAATTTTATTCATTAATTAATCAGTATTTTCTTTATTAAAACTCTACAGTGGGTGCAGGTGCAGGAGTGGCTTTGTGGTAAGTAACTTGCTTACCAACCACATGGTTTCAGGTTCAGTCCAACTTCGTGGCACCTTGGGCAAGTGTCTTCTACTATAATCTCGGGCCGACCAAAGCTTTGTGAGTGGATTTGGAAGACGGAAACTGAAAGAAGCCTGTTGTATATATGTATATGTATATATATGTGAGTGTGTGTGTGTTTGTGTGTCTTTGTTTGTCCCCCCAACATCGCTTGACAACCGATGCTGGTGTGTTTATGTCCCCGTAACTTAGCAGTTCAGCAAAAGAGACTGATAGAATAAGTACTAGGCTTACAAGGAATATGTCTTGGGGTCGATTTGCTCGACTAAAAGGTGGTGCTCCAGCATGGCCGCAGTCAAATGACTGAAACAAGTAAAAGAGCGGTTTGAAGAAACAAGACAATAATTAACTAATTTAACTAGGAATCCAAATGATTTATATTGAAATTGACCTGGATTAGGAATTAAGATGCTATGGCGATTAGTAAAAGATAAGCCCAATATTGAATAGTGATGAATGAAAATGTTAAGTGTTGAGTTAATAAATACTGTCTGAAGTTAAATGAAGGTGAGAAAGATTAAAAGATTATTACGTTAAAATGAAAGGATTTATGTCTTCAAACAAACACTTCTACCATTTGCCATCTTTTGACATCCAGGGTTTTCATGCTTGTATGGGTTGGATAGAATCGGGGCAAATTTTCTACAGCCAGATGACTTTCCTATTGCTAACCCTTTCCTGTTTCCTAGTAAGGTAATATTTTGCCGTGGAGGCGCAATGGCCCAGTGGTTAGGGCAGCGAACACGTGGTCATAGGATCACGGTTTCGATTCCCAGACCGGGCGTTGTGAGTGTTTATTGAGTGAAAACACCTAAAGCTCCACGAGGTTCCGGCAGGGGATGGTCGCGAACCCTGCTGTACTCTTTCACCACAACTTTCTCTCACTCTTACTTCCTGTTTCTGTTCTGACTGTAATTCAAAGGGTCAGCCTTGTCACACTGAATATCCCTGAGAACTACGTTAAGGGTACACGTGTCTGTGGAATGCTCAGCCACTTGTACGTTAATTTTACGAGCAGGCTGTTCCGTTGATCAGATCAACAAGAACCCTCATCGTCGTAAGCGACAGAGTGCCAACAACAACAATATTTTGCCATTGTTAAGCATGATTTCTCTGAAGGTTGGAAATGAAGGATGCTGCCTGTATGATGGTGATGCTCGTTTACAACTATCATGTGGTGTCAAGGACAAGGAGACATAAATACACAAACAAACGTGTGTGTGTGTGTGTGTGCGTGTATATATATATATGTATGTATGTATGTATGTGTGTGTGTATGTGTATATATATATATATGTATGTATGTATGTATGTATGTGTGTGTGTATGTATATATATATATATATATATATATATATATATATATATATATATAGCATTTAAATAGCATTTTTTGACCTGCTGTCACCTGTATCATTGATTCTGTTACTATCATTCTTAAATTAGTGACATTGGATAATAATAGAATTAACGGTACCTTTGTAAATTAATTTTATATATATATATATATATAATGGGCTTCTTTCAGTTTCTGTTTGTCAAATCCACTGACATGGCTTTGGTTGGCATGTGTTGTGGTAAAAGACATTTGCTCAAGCTGCCATGCAGTGGGACTGAAATTGAAACCATGTGGCTGGAAAGCAAACTTCTTAACCGCACAGCCATATCTGTGCCTGGACTTATATAAGATTCTATGATGCCAAACTTTTCCAGAATACACAGATTTGTTTTCAAGAATTTCTTCATGGAAATCTTAATTTATGGTATGTTCATCAAAAGTGTTCTAATGCCTCATTGTACTGTGATCATGAAATGAAAATGTGATCTGAATAATGTAAGTCTAGTATTACCGTACTCAGTTTTCACAGATATTTACAAAAATACAGACTAAAACCAATGAAAGCAAACATTTGTAAAAAGGAATTTCTTGATTGCCAACCTGATCGACTGCCCATTGTTCAGTGAAAGTACCATCGGTTGATGGCTGCCACCATTGCAGCTGGGTAGAATTTGTTCGAGCTTTCTCAGGCAGATGAAGAACAATGTATTCAGGTTTGTTACTTTCATAGGAAAAGTCAAATTGCTCAAAGGTATGCCATGTAATTCCACCATCGACTGAATATTGGACATACACTGGAGGGGTACCTGTGCTGGGAGGAGAGGCTTTACAACCAAGTCGCAGGAAGAATTGAACAATACTGAAAGGAAATTAACAAAATTAAAGATTAATTTATTCTTGAATGACAGAACACTGAAATAGATAAGAAATAGCTCTAGTATTTATTGTTGAATTATTATTGTTGAAAAAATGAGATTGTCATGGTTGGAATGCCTTTGATGACAGGTCTGTTCTAGCATGGTTGCTCTAGAGTTAAACAATATAAATATTCAATGAGTATCTTATTAACATATTGAATTCTGGGGTAATAATTTTGATATTGCATGAGGTTGTGCTGAAATAGTTAAGAGACATAATGTAAATGCACAATAGAGTTTTCTCTATAAAAATAGTACAAGCTTTAGCTGTAATTACAGTGTGTGATTAAATACAGTGGGCAAATATAAACAAATGTCTAAACAATCTCTTTGCAGGCAGAAAAAGGAAGATCAGTTTGATTGGTTTTGGTCCTATTTGGGGTAACTAATCAGAAAGTGTGTACCCCCTGGTCTTCTGCCCACAGAGAAATTGTATACTGCCACTACTATTAAGAACTGCACTTGACCATAAAAATCTGATGTACAGAAAAAGTTTTGCTGACAGTTAGGTCAATTGATTACTGATGTGCACAACGGTGCATATTAAATAGTGCAAAAACATGTTAGATTTTGTCTCGTGCATTTAATTATCTGCAGTGTCAACTAACATTCGTACTACCAAAATAGATAGATATATTCTATTCCCTTCTATCTCCATTGCTATCCATCTGCCACTCTCCTTTCATAGTCTCATAAACATTCCTATCCACTCATCCTATCCTTTGTTCCACTTCTCTCTTATATTCACCCTCTTGTTCATTGCAGTTATTCCCTGACACCTTATCATCACAGTCTTCCTTTTTCCAGCTGCTAGGGTACCTATGTGTTCCTGTCTCTCTATCATAGTTCAATCTCTCATCACCTGGCATAAAGGCACCTCCCTCAATACTACTCTCCCTCCTCAGTTGAAGGTCTTGTCTCACAAGTTACTTGGTGACCTCTGCAGTTCTGATACTATGAAAAATGCACCAAGTACACTCTGTAAAATGGTTGGCATTAAGAAGGGCACTTGGCAAACGATAGAGCTTGATGCACCCCTCAAGCCTGTCAGTTCCTGTTAAACCATCCAACCCATACCAGCATGGGTAAATAGGGGTTAAATGATGGTTTGCATTATCCAAAGCATGTTGTTCAGTAAATCAATTAATATATCATCTGACAAGATATAGATGTGGCATTCAGACTAATTACCATCACAGTGATATACTAGGATATATGAATTTACTAAAGTAAAAGAATATAGTCATAGCTTTATACATTATCATGTATGCAGGAGATAGTTTATGAGCTAAATTTATAGTGTGGCTTCAATTTCTGTTTCATTAATGTCATAAGTATTAGCATTGTATTTCTATGCTTGTTCTGTTTTGGACCTATCCATATATTTTGGGTATATATAAAAAAGGGTAAAGACCCCCTTTGGTCATGAATGACCATGGGATTGCAACTAGAAAGTTCCCCTCCGAGGTACAAGTCCAGGCGAGGTTGTTTGTGGAAGACCAGCAGTCTCTTATGCATACCAGTCTCCCTTCTCCATGCCACCGATGTTGCCCAAGGGAAAGTCAGAAGTTGATACAACTTAGCACCAGTGACATCGCAACTCATTTCTTCAGCTGAGTGAACTGGAGCAACATGAAATAAAGTGTCTTGCTCAAGAACACAACACACAGCTCAGTTCTTGAATTGAACTCTCAATTTTATGATTGTAAGTCAGACACTCTAACCACTGATTCATGCACCTTCACTGGGTATATTTAGACAATGAGATTTAGCCTCGAGAGTAATTTCTGGGTTGTATAAAGAACTGACTTATAAGCATTATTTCTGAGTGGATTATCACAGTTTCAGACAGCAATGCAGTGTTATCGTAATTATTTCAGTAAGAAAAAAAAATCATTGATAGCTCAATTTGTCAGGAAACCATGTTGGTGTATTTAGTTAAAAGTGTGAGAAAATGTATTTTATTAGAAAGAAACTATAAAAAATCTTTTGTAGATTTCAGTATGAAAAGGCAATAATGAATTAGTTTAAAATAATAAAAGTGTTTCTACCTGACACGAGACAAATCTAGGTCTTTGCTAATAAGAACTCTGTCACCATTTTCTCCAAAGTACAGACTTGCACCTCTGATTAAAAGACCACACTCTTTAGGTGTAATACGGCCATTGCTCCAAATAGACCATTTTTTCTCATCCAATGCAGTTTGTGCTGTTAGAGAACATAAGGAGAATGTAACATAATTATTATTAATATAGAGTGAATTACAACAGTGACATTAACAACATTATACATATGAGCACATACAATACACTTTCTTCATTGTTCAGGTATGTACCAGAAAACACATACATATGCACACACATGCATGCTCTCTCTCTCTCTCTCTCTCTCTCTCTCTCTCTCTCTCTCTCTCACACACACACACACACACACATACATGTACACAAATATATGCTGTAATTAAGCAGTATTCACAATAAATTCCAAATACAGTGTATCAGTTACCTTCAAGCAACTGTGAAGATGGTTTCTGAAAGTAATCTCGAACTGCACTTGATCCACCCAGCACTGGTTCCTTAAACTCTTCTTTCATAGAGGTGGGGTGTTGTTGGAGGGGAGTGCAGCTGTCTCCTCCATAACCCTCATCACATTCACACAACATTGAGCTCCCGCAACTTCCATGTCCATTGCAATTACTAAGGCACATCATTCCAATAAACACATTATCAATAGCCCACTCTGGGGCATAGTCAAAGTGAGGAATGTATCCTTGTGTCCAACGGAAGCGAATAGCACTGTTTTAATAAAAAAGCAAAAAAAAAAAAAAGAAATAATATGTTGTCGGCATATATTATATCATATCATAGTATGGGAAGCAGAATTGGTTAGCTTTATAATGATAAAAAAAAAAAAAAATTTCGGTCTTACAGCTTTGCTACTATGTTGTAAAAATATTCAATGTTAACCCTTTTGATACCAACCTGTTTGAAACTACTTCTGATTCTATGATTCAAACTTTCTATTTTTAAGAGATCTATGTTAACCCCTTAGCATTTAGATTACTCTGTCAAATGTAATGCTCATTTATTCACATTGTTTTGAATTGATCCTCCATTATCTTGTAACTTCAAGATTTCAATGATGTGATTGTTTATTTTTATAATGGCATTGTAGGATAGGTGTGATGGACTGGATCTAACCAGTTTTAACATAAAATTGGCAGAATATTTTGGCTGGATATTGCTGGTTTAAATGCTAAAGGGTTAAAATTCTCCATCAAAATTTCATGCTAATTTATGTTTCAAATACAAGCATAATAAGGATAAAGTTATTTTATTAAATTTTTCATTGTTTTCAAAATTAATTAGAACAAAACAAAGGCAGTGTATTTGAAAAGAAATATTGTAATAAAAATGTTTATTACATTTAAGTTTACCATAGACTTTTCACATTTCTTGCAAAACTCTACCTGGCTTTAGAAATTGCTCTTCACATATTAAAAATGTTTTTTTAAGATGAACAATGCATTCAATATTATTGAATTTATAAAAAAAACAACAAAAAAAAAAAACAAGATAATCAAAGTATAACCTTCCCACGCTATTCTATTATATAACGCACATTGACAAGCAGATAATTATGCAATCCTTTGTCTTTTCTAACTATTCCAACAACTCATGAGCACACAGGTTATATATACACATATATAATCAAAATAAGCAACAAGGATATCCAAAGTTAATGCAGTACGATCGTTTCATGCGACTCCATTTATTTAAGCAATGTGAACATTACATCAAATGTAAAATGCAGAGCAATCCTCAGCTGCACAAAGATATAGAAATTTACTGAAATTTCATTTCAACAAAGGACATATTTTTGTAACTACATTTAAACTCTCCAAGTAGAAAGGAATAATACAAAAAAACATTTTGACTTAGCCAGACCATACAGGCTAGTAATTAATTCTAAGCAGATTTTTAACTGTCACTGATTTTATTTGTTTTTATATATATATATATGAAAGTATAGAGTAACTCCAAGATTAATGCAAAATTGTTTTTAATATAACTAAACATAAGCACACAAACACACACACACAACCTAAAAACTGAATTGCCATGTTGCTTGCTGTCATAACTCATGGAGGAACCCTTCCCTATCATAAGAGAATTGGAACCCAGGACTGCAAGCTAACAAACTTTGTCAACTATATTGCACTTAGACTACTTACAGTGGCCAACTGGCATTGTGGGCCACTAAGAGTTGATTGTAGTGTTTATCCTGAGGTGATCCTTGATTGAACAGATCTATGATCAAAAGAATTCCAGCTGGAACCATCACATGTTTTGTTTTCCGTATATTGTACATTTAGAATTATTCAACGTATTCCTCCAGGATTTTTAAAAGACAATAAGGTATGATTTGACAGCTATTTCTAGCATGTTGAGAGACTATATAATGATTTGCTCACTAGTTAGTTTGCTGGATGTTTTAGTAAGGGGCATCATGTAATAGTAAGTCATTGATCCCAGACTAATAGGTTGGCAATCTGGTGATATGATCACCTACACTTTTACAGAGTTATTTGCTATCTATTTTTTTTAAAAGATTTACAGTACTGATCATTTTGGTAATTTTGGAATAAACTAATTTTAATTGGATATTGTAATGGAATAAGTGTTACTAAAATATGATATTGTATAAGATATGAAATATCTTGAGCTTAATATGTCATGAGATTCTAACTGACACCTGTATGGGTATCAGTGGTTAATATAAAGAACTTATTTGAATTCTTAAACAAATATGTTTAAAACAAACTTAATTAAATTCATTAGGTAAATAGTAAGATCCAAAGGAACTAGCAATGGTTTGTGACAATGGTTTGTGGTTGAAATTAATGAATATAAACAGATCAAAAGTGGAATAAATTGGTTTACCATGAGGAAGAAGCCTAATATAACAGACAGAGCCTTTTGTTGAGAAATATTATCTGATGGAATTGTATGATAAACAGTTTCTCATGACAACTGTGTTAATCTTTCAACGACCACAGTTGGCCAAAACTTGTATATAAAAGTTGAAAGTAATTCTCAGTAACTTTTGTGGCTTCGATATAATTTATCACTTAGATTCCTGTTATACAATCAGAAGATTTTTTTTTTTCACTTAATCTTTTAGCATTGTTAGCTATTGATTTTCAGTGCCAAACTTCTGATAAAGACATCAAAGAGCTATCTTTCACCAAGAAAAAGAATCTATATATTGTCAAAAAGACAAAAGTTTAAAAAACAAAAATTCTTGGTTACTAAATAGCCTGTCTGGTGAGAATAAGTAAACTATTTAAATAAGATTTACCCTATTACTTTACATGGTAGAGGAGTTGTTGTTTTCAATGAATTCTAAAATAGTTGCTTGTAGATTCCATACAGTATTTATTGTAATAATGTATTTAGTGTGGAAAAAAATTTCATTGCTTTCCCTATCAAATCAAAATGATGTTCTAAAATACACCCACAAAAGCCTTTTATTCAATATTTACTCCAGAAGTAGTAAATTGGAAAAAGCCAAGTTCATACCCACAAGCATGAAGTCCATCTAAAGGAATGATAATTCTTCTCCAATATTTGGTTGTGCCAGAATAATATATCGATGTTGGTTGTGTTTGGTCATCACAACGAGCCAAAGCATAATCAGCACAATTAGGAACAATCAACTGCCATGTTTTACCACCATTTACAGAATATTCCAGACGTACAGGATATTTGTGAGTTGAACTGGCACCACAACCAACATTGATCTGACAGAATAAATAAAAATAGAATAAATAAGAATAAAAATAATTGAAGGGTAAACTTTCTGCCAGTAGAATTTACAAAATATAATTGTTAGTTTTATATCATTTAATATCAACATCACACAATGTTTCACCCAAACTACTCTATCCTAAAACTTGTTATGATCTTGCATTAATTTGCTAGTATTTTATAAAAATGATACTTTTCATTGTATCAACATTTATCAAATAATAAGCATTTACCATAAGGCAGCAAGCTGGCAGAAATGTTAGCACGCTGGGTGAAATGCTTAGCGGTATTTCATCTGTCTTTACATTCTGAGTTCAAATTCTGCCTGTGCCTTGAGTAGAAAAGAATAAGCATTTACCATAAACTCTCCCAACTCTATGGTAACAAAAAACTTCCAAGATCCTTGGTTCCCTAAATGGGTTGCTACAACATTATACTTTGTTATCCATACACAAGACTTTCCTAAATCTCTGCAAAGACACTCAAAATTCAATGTTTATTTCATTGCGGTCAGTTAAATTGTCCTAATTTGTGAATGTTTATAGTCACTCACATATTTTAATCATTAATTATAATTACTGGTTTCAAATTTTGATACAAGGCTGACAATTTCAGGGTGGAACGGTAAGTTGATTTCATTGATCCCAGTGCTCAAGCTGGTCCATATTTTATTAATCCCAAAGGGATGAAAAGCAAAGCTGACCCCAGCAGAATTTGAACTCAGAATGTAAAGACAAGCGAACTGCCACTAAGCATTTTGCCTGGCATGTTAATGATTCTGCAAGTTTGCCACCTTATCAGTAATTATAATTATTAATAATTACATAATTGCAATTATTAATAATTACATAATTACAATTACAAAATGAAAACCTTGTTTCTCAAGAACAAATTATTTGCAGCAACAGATAAAAATAAATCTATCTTCTTTTCCAACAAAAACAATGGAAAACATTGTCTTGTTCAATGACACTAATATTCTCTGAATACACAAGAGAAACACTTAGGTGTCCCAATAACGCACCAATAACATTCATGCAGTTAAGACAAAGACAATGAAATACCCTGCAATCATTCATTGGTTTGAAAATTAGATAAAAATATAAAATGGTGACATTAGTCTACAAGCAAAACATAAGATCAATACTAATTATGTCAACTTTGTCTGGTCCACAAATTTTTGCTACAAACTGTGTATAGAGTTATAAACCATGCACGATAACTATTTCCCATAGTAGACAATACAATAATTTATAAAGTAAAGCAAAAGTATTAAAACTGACAAAAAAGAAACAAAAAGAAAAAAAAAACAACACTCAGACATAGGAAGAACATGGCTGCAATCTGCTCTGCTGCACATATGACCTGCAGTTATGTCCAGCTAAATTGAAACATATTGATGTACAACATACCTGTGTGTAATAGTTACAGATAAACTGCAATGTTGATAATAACATATGCACTAGCAATACATTGTCTGGGAGTTTAGAAGTCTAACATAGTGCAAGCATGGCTGTGTGGTTAAGAAGTTTTCTTCTCAACTACTTGATTTCAGGTTCAATTTCACTGCACTGCATTTAGAGCAAGTGTCTTCTACCATACTCTCACATCAACCAAAACCCTGTAACAGAAATTTTGCAGGAGAAAAATCTGAATGAAAGCCTGTTGGAGAGATCATTTCTGTCTTTTGGAGGTTGTAGATTAATCTGTTGTTTGGTTTAACAGCAACGCTTGAGCCTTGGGTACCTTTAGTGAAGTTTGCTATTGTAGATATTTGAATCAACACTCTAGTCAAAGGATAATTTTCTCCTTTCTTTTCTATCAGTCACTAAGGCCCTAAAGTGGGATATAGATACTGCCATTCAACCTCTCATTAATAGCAAAAAACATTCCCCTTCCACAAAAAGAAAAAGAAAAAAAAACTAGCTGAAAACTTTCTCCTTGATACAATTAATAGATATTTTATAATAATTGTACTTTGTAAGTATGTTTTCATTAAAATAAAATTATAATATTTACGGAGATGTACTTGCAAAGCAAGTGATCTGATCTGAGATCGTGTGCTGAAACAAAAACAATTGCAGCATGGAAGGTGTTTATAAGCCATTTAAAAACACATAAAAACTGTTAGATTCACTTCAACATTTAAATTTAATTTGTCAAAATATTTTCGTCGCTTTGAGACCACAACCTGTCAGTGAACAGGTCACGGCCTCAAAGCGACGAAAATATTTTGACAAATTAAATTTAAATATTGAAGTGAATTTAATGGTTTTTGTGCATTTTTAAATGGTTTATAAACACTTTCCATGCTGCAACATTATAATATTTCAAAATCAAAAAGTATAATAGTATTGAAACATTTTGAAAGTTAATAGAACACATATCACACCAAATCCATAGGAATAAATAGATGTGTATAATACTTTCTCTATATTTTAGGCAATATTTAATATCTTTGCAAAGCTCTATATCACCAATATAGCTAATATAATAACATAAATATTCTTACATCAAATTGCACAACTGACATAGGTCCAATATCCAAATCTCTCGTAACAATAGAATGTTCTCCAGTTCCCCTTTTGAATACCAAAGCTGAGCTGCCTGCAGTTCGAGTGCTTTCCCTGTAAATATCAAAGACACCATGCAATAAAATATTTGTTAATGACAGACATGTTGAACTGGCAGAGAACTGAATAGAAAGACCTGCAAAACATTAAAACCAAACATTTCCAGTGAAAAATATTGATGTAAATTGGCTGAGGAGATCAGTAAAAATATTGATCTATAATGGCTAACAATTGCAAAAGGAGCATGAAATTGAAGAGACTGAAGGAATGTATAGAACTATCAAATTCTGAAAGTAAATTGTTTAGAATTAATGATGTTAAAGACAGATTCCATAGTTATTAGTAGTACTGATTAATAATCTAATAAATAACATTACTATCATTACCATTACTTCTATATTGGAATATTCCAAAGTTTTGAAACATCAATATCTTTGTATTGTTTGGAATCAAACTTTATCAAATGATATCTGTTGTTTTCCTGTTATAACATATGATATGGAGTCATTAAATTAGACAGGCCCATACAGATTGTCAGAATACTTCAGAGATATACAAAGAATTTCATTCTGAAAAGCATTGACCTCTGGTGCATGAGTCAAGGTTTACAGATAATCTTGTTAGAAATGATTCTCTCCTTCAAACTCACGATACCCCCCCACCCCCGTCACCTCTCACACTGTGTAAATTATCTCAACAACTTCCTGGTGTTTAGGCAGTTGATGAATGACAGAAATAAATTCATACTGATGCCCATCATTAGATAATTATTCATAAAACTGGTCCACAGAAAAATTCACCATTGACCACTGGCTTGCTGTTCACATAAATACGTCATCGTCGTCGTCGTCGTCGTCGTCATCATCATCATCATCACTGTTTAACGTCCACCTTTCATGCTGGCATGGGTTGGATGGTCTGACATTGAGCTGCCTAGCAGGAAGCTGCTCAGACTCCAGCTGTCTGTTGAGATATGGCTTCTATGGCTGGATGCCCTTACTAACACCAATCACTTAACAGAGTGTGCTGGGTGCTTTTTACATGCCATCAGCACAGGTGCATTTACACAACACCGGTACAGGTGTGTTAACACAGCATTGGCATGGCTGCTTTTTTAATGACACTGGCACCTGAAAGGACAAATCTGTATGTATGGAAGACAGCGATTTCGCTTAGCTTGTCATGTCTTATCAAGTACAGCAAATTGCCACATCTCCTGATCCCTTGTTATTTCTTCAGTGAGGCCCAGCATTTAAAGATCCTTTCTCACCCTTCATCCCATGTCTTCCTGGGTCTACCCCTTCAACAGGTACCCTCCACAATTAGAGCTTAGTGCTTCTTTATGCAGCTCAGTACCTCTTCCCAATGTGCTGACATCTCTGGAGGCAAGAGCATAATAGTCAGAAAGCTAAAGGAAGAATTTCTCTTTTATATCTTACTTGTCTTAGTCATTGGATTGCAGCTAAGCTCTGGCACCATCTTGAACTGATTTTTTTGTGATCAAATTGACCCCAGTACTTAGTTTTTGAGTTTTATACTTATTCTGTTCGTTTATTTTGCTGGACTCCTAAGTTAGGAGGACATAAACAAACCAACACTGTCAAGTAGTAGGTGGGACAAATATAGGCACAAAGACGTACATACATACATACCTATATATATACACCTTCACACATGCATAGACTCACACATAAGGTATTGGTTGCTATGGGATTATAGTAGAAGACACTTGCCCAAGGTGCCGCACAGTGGGAGTGAACCTGAAATCACACGGTTTTAAAATGAGCTTGTTAACCATGCTGCCATACTGGCATTCAATTTGTTCCCTGCAAGATGATTTTGAAACTTGAAATTTTCAATCATTTTTCCCTTCTGACCAACAGGCATTAGTCTTTCTGATAAAGGAACTATAATTCCTTAATAAACTCTCTCTCCCTCCCTCTCTTACTCTGAGAGCAACTGTAGGTGGCAGCATCAACAGAATTCTACAAAAGTTGTAGTTGCAGGCAATTAGACACTAACATATTGGAAACTTACCTACAACTGCTTAGACACAATGTTATAATGTTTGATAGAGAGAGACCTTGCCAACATTGACATAGTTGCTTATTTTTGAAAATTATAAGATTTTAAAATATTACATATCCGTTTATGTGACTCTTCCATAACACTCTGATAATGGTTTGTTAATATATCAAGCAAGGGGTGATGAAAACACAAGAGTAAATAATCTCTGGACAATTGTCAATCAAAAAAGGCATTTGTAGAATTCTGTTCTACCAGATTTAGTTAACCATTGAATACTGAGGAGGCATTATTTATATTAAATGTAAATTTATTCTTATAAGTTAATGTTTCGTTTGCAGGAAATAGTCTTTTGTCATCAATATAAGGGAAATTTTTTTTATCTTACTCTAGATTTTTGGAAATCATAACTACACTACTACAATGAATCTTATATCAACCTACCACGAGCTCTATGATACAAACTTCCTGTTGTAAAGTAGTCTAAATTAAAACTTTCCATCAAAGTTTCATATTAATTTGTTTCAAACACTAGCTTAATGACAATTTTATTTAATTAATTATATTGTTTTCAGAATTAATTACAACAAAAGCAGTGTATTTCGCTAGAAATATGGTAACAAAAGGGTTAAAGTGGGAAGCCAAGATAGTTTTTGAAGCTTTTTATTTTCTTTTGGAAAGAAGAAAAAAAATCAAGTAAAATGGCGTACCGTCTGCTGAATTCACAATATGACCCAAGTTTTCCATTGTTTGAAAACTGCCACAGACCTTGATCTAATGATGGTTTTTCAAATTTGTCATCAAGCATGTTTGGGTTGAGTGTCATAGTTCCAACAAAAAAGTTATCTATTGCCCATGTTGACTTCATTGAACCTATAACAAAGTCAACAAAACAATTTCATTTGAATTCTTGAAGAAAAAAATTTTAATATTGAAAATGCTAAATAGGATTATAATTTTAAAGCTAGTTTAAGAATAACAATGGAATATATATATAAATAGGGTGACTCAACCCTGAGAATAGAGTCAAATTTACCATAACATTTGAGTCAACAAGGACTTCAGGTTTTACCTATCAGCTTATTGAACCAGTCTAGTTGAATATGCTGATAATGCAAAACATGATATCCCTGTTGATATTGGAATTAATTCTATGTGACCCTAGCTATTGGCAGCATGCTGTATCTTGGTAAATACACCAAATTTGCTAAAAAGTATCTAACTTTTGAACTAAAGCTAAATTATGTGAATGAACACATTGAGAAAATACTGCAGTTTTGACTTTAGTAGCTATTATTAAATTTGGTGTCAACTGTTGTAGTCTTTGTTTAATATTAGAAAATATTTTAAGACGTGTGATAAATATTTCACTGAAAATGTCTTAAATCATTACCTTCTTTGAGTCAACATGCTTAGGAAAGTTAGATTTTGTTTCTTTGTGTTTTAATAGAGATAACTTCAAAACTAGCAGATGAACTTCCACAAAACATTAATAACATGATATATTATAAACCACAACAGTTTTTAAGTTATTCACTCACAAACCCATGTTTACATATATATCCTTGGATGGTACTTAACTATTGCTCACTCTGTCTTTCTCTCTCATATATATATGTATAAACATACATATATATGCACTCATACCACATGTATGTATACATGCCTATACTCACATTCATACATTGATGCATACACACATACATAGATACTCACATATGTAGATACATACACACATATGTATGTATGTATGTATGTATGTATGTATGTGAGTGTGTGTATGAATGTGTAAAAACAATTTATGAAAATATTTTTTAAAGAAATATTTTACCACGTTATATGACAGAAAATTTTCTGCTAACTGAAAAATAACTACTGTAAGAATATTCATTTGTTCAATAAACTACTAAATAATTATTTTTATACTCTACTACAATTCATCATACATACAAACTGTTAAAAGATTAAAATTAGAAACAAAAAAACAAACCAACAAATTGACATCGTATTTCTGCATTATAAATTATGTTACTAACCTCCATGCTTTGGTTGCCAGAATCTGAATTTTGTTGCATTGGCTTTGGCTAATGGAGGTAAAAATACACTGAAGAAGCTGAAGAACATTAAAAACAAACCATAAATGATTAATGTCAGATCTATAATGCAAATATTGTCTTAACATTTCGGTTTCCAAGCTGTTAAAGTTTATCAAAAGCGAAAATGTATATTGTTTATCTTTTACTTGCTTTAGTTATGGAACTTCATTCATGCCTTGAAGTGTCCAGTCAAACAAATCAAACCCAGTACTTAGTTCCTTTTAAGTCTGGTACTTAGTCTATGAGTCACTTTTGGTGAAACCACTAAGTTATGGGGATGTAAACAAAGCAACACTGCTGTCTAGCAGTGGGAGAAGAGAGAGATAAACACAAAAGCATACATACATACATACATACATATATATATATATATAAATTAGAAATGGAAATCAAAATAATAAATTGAACAATTAGATAATTTAATCATTAAATGATAAATTCAAGTCCATTTTATTATTTTATACAAACAAATGACACATCTCACATAAATTACAGCTGTTTCAACACCATTAGTTAATTGTTCAATTTATTGTTTTGGTTTCCATTTCTAATTTATATTTATATACTCTTTTACTCATTTCAGTCATTTGACTGTGGCCATGCTGGAGCACCGCCTTTAGTCGACCAAATCGACCCCAGGACATTCTTTGTAAGCCTAGTACTTATTCTATCTGTCTCTTTTACTAAACTGTTAAGTTACGAGGGATGTAAACACACCAGCATCGGTTGTCAAGCGATGTTGGGGGAACAAACACAGACACACAAACATATACACACACATACATATATATATATATATATATATATATATATATATATATATATATATATATATATATATATACGATGGGCTTCTTTCAGTTTCCGTCTACCAAATCCACTCACAAGGCTTTGATCGGCCCAAGGCTATAGTAGAAGACACTTGCCCAAGGTGCCACACAGTGGGACTGAACCCAGAACTACATGGTTTGTAAGCAAGCTACTTACCACACAGCTAATCCTACGCCTATATATTATTATTTAAAGGATTGATGTTACTCCTCCAGAAAGTAAAGAAACAATAAGAAGAGTGTGACTGTTATCGAATGAACAATATTTTGACATCTCGTGCGTCTTCCACAAGTTCAAAATAAACATCTCAATCTACTTCAGTTTGGTAATTTTTAGAAGATTGATGTTACTACAAGATGTTGAAATATTGTTCATTTGATAACAGTCACACTCTTCTTATTGTTTCTTTATTTTCTGGAGGAGTAACATCAATCCTTTAAATAATAATAATAATAATAATAATCATTTGTAACATAGATACAATGAGGGATAGTTGACCAAAGAAAACAGTTCAAATGATAGAATAAATTAAAATGATAAATGGTTACAAGTTCAATAACTAGAAGTCCTAAGTTTTGTTATAAGATTAAAAAAGAAAATTGCATTTACCGTGTGTTGGAGTCATTCTTGTAATGGATTTCCTGTAGTAAATGCCACGTGATGCCACCATTAATAGAGTATTGCAGCAGTACACTCTCCCGACGTGGCCATGCAAGTGATTCTCCCTTGCAAGCATATTTGAAGAAGAACTCAATATTGTTAATCATGGTTGTGTCCATATTCTCTGTGACAACAAGCCGTAGTAAATCCTATAATGAAGGCAAAGGGCATAGTTTCAATTCAGAATGAAGAAAGATTTCCTCTTCCATATAATCAAATATGGAAAGTTTCTTTTTTTTTCCTTGAAAAATGAACATTATTATTAAATTAGATATTTTCTGGTATAAGCAGTTGAGGCAGTATTAAATTAAAATTGCCATCTATGTATCATACTTAATGTATACACACTATCAACAAGCCAGTATTCATCTTGAGATATCATCTCTTATGGATATGGTTAGGTTAAGTGTGGGGGAATACACTGTTGCAGTGTGCTGCTGCATTTGCTGTTTGTCAGTATATTCCTGAATTCTCCTGGGTGACCTTTGAGCAGTCAGTCTCCATTTCTGCAAGATACCTCCTTGTCTAATGTGACCATGTGGCATATGGTCAATCAACAGAAGTTGTTAACACAGTCAGATCATCAGTGAAGAGGAGACATTAAGCAGACTAACTTGGAAAATTGAGCAACATGGCCAAACAGTCTGAGCTGACACTCCCAAATCATATAAGTAATAAGACACAACCCAGTTTCAGAGTAGAATCGTTGGCTGGATGTGAAATCTGGTGAATCATTGACTGGATATGAATCTGGTGGATCCTTCACAAGATTATGGACATGCTGTGTTAAAAACAATAAATATCAGAGGGAGACAAAAACACTCTAGCAATGATCAGCAAGAGTGCCAGATGCCCTTTTTGGGCCTCTTCTGCATTTTGCCCTTTTTGGGTCTCTTCTGTGATGTGTATTCACAGCCAACCACATGCTTTAATGGGGCTGGTTGCAAGTACATATCATTGAAAGGCACAAAAAGCTGAAATTCATCTTGAGCTCTTGCTCGCCACTACTGGGATAATATTTGTGTTTTTAACACTGCAAGTGATGATATATCAGGGCAAATGCTGGAATAACTGGCCTTATCAGCTGTGTGTATACATTAAGTATACTATACAAATGACTATTGAATTAAATATTTCATTTACCTTATAAAAGTAAGACAAACAGACTATGCTGGGTTTCTGGCTTCAGGGGCTTTGTTTGATCATATTGACTCTATACTTATTTTGAATTGGTACCTAGTTTATCGCCCTCTTTTTATCAAATGGTTAACCCTTTCATTACCGTATTTATTTTGAGATGCTCTCTGTTTCTTTCAATTGATTTTAAATATAACAAAGAATTTAATAAAATAACTTAGTTATCATTAAGCTAGTGTTAGGAACATAAATTGAGACTAAAGTTTGGTGGAAGATTTTAATTCAAAACTTATGAAAACAAGACATTTATACTGCAGAGCCAGAGGCAGTTTCAGCCAGGTTGGTATCGAAAGGGTTAAGTTATCTTTTGATGTAAAGGGATGTAATTAAACATAACATTTTTACACCAGTGGACACAGACACAAACTACCATCTGTCTATCCATCCATTCATCTGTCCATCTGTGTGTCTATACATTTATCTATGACAAGCTTCTGCAGAGCTTCTGTCTACTTAAATTCCATTCACAAGGCATTGGTTAATTCAGGACTTCAAGCACCTGTACAGTGGGGTCAAACCTGAAGCTGTATGGTTGTAAAGCAAGCTTCTTGATCCCATGGCTATACCTTTCTTATATTGTTTACATGTTCCATTCACAGGATGGATTGCAGCCATGGTGCAGTGAAGGCGTAATTGAGCAAATCAACCCCAGTACTTATTTTCTTAGTCTGGTACTTATTCTATTGGTCTCCTTTGCTGAACCACTGAGTTATAGAGATGTAAACAAACCAACAACAGTTGTCAAGCAATGAGGGACAAATACAAACACACAAGCTTCTACACAGTTTCTTGTTTCTGTATTGCCCACAAGGGGCTAAACATAGAGAGGAAAAACAAGGACAGACAAACGGATTAAGTCGATTACATCGACCCCAGTGCATAACTGGTACTTAATTTATCGACCCCTGAAAGGATGAAAGGCAAAGTCGACCTCGGCAGAATTTGAACTCAGAACGTAACGGCAGGCGAAATACTGCTTAGCATTTCGCCTGGCATGCAAACGTTTCTGCCAGCTCACCGCCACACAGTTTCTGTCTACCAAATTCAATCACCAAGAATTAATTGGCCCAGGGGCTACAATAGAAGGCACTTATTCAAAGTGCCATGCAGTAGGATTAAACCTGAAAACACATGGTTGCAAAGTGAGTTTCTTAATGACACAACCATGCTTTTACTAATACAATTTACAATTGTTTCTATTTAACCCCAGGGCAGCTCTGATCAAAGACATACCAGTGGTCATTATCCTGCCATTTTGTATATGAATGTTTTATCATTTTAAGATGATAAGGTGTGATTTGAAAATGATTTAGCTGTTATTTCTAGCAAGTTGAACAACAACATAGAGATCACCACCTCCCTCATTAGCTCTTTATCATAGGGTTATTTATTAATTGTAAGTGATAGAATAATGATTTTTCAAACAGAGTATCCTGGATTGCCTCTCTTTTATTTTGTTCAGACTGGTTATAGGATTTTAACTTCTTCAATATCAACTTACTTGACACTGCCCTTGGTTGCAGGATATAAACTTCCTGTTTTAGAGTGATCTAAGTTGAAACCTTTTATCAGAATTTTATGTCAGTTTATATTCTAAACACCAGCTTAATAATGACAGTTGTTTTACTAAATTCTTCATAATTTTTTTGATTGAAAATTGATTGAATCTAATGCAGTATATTTCAGCAGAAATATGGTGACAAAAGAATATAACAATAGGATGAAGATCCTTTCCAAGTCATATAAACTCATAGGGCCAGTTTCCTGGTTTCTCTGGTGCATATATTCCACCCACCCCCAGCACTGGATGGGATGCCAGTCCATTGTAGGTAACAAAAGGGTTAAGCTCAATACCATCAGGTATTTGTCTGTTTTAAAATGTCCTTATTTTACTTTCTAAACATGAAATGGAATGTAATAATGGTTTATAAGAACTTGCCTTTGCAAATACTAAGGAATTTCCTGATACCAAGTGGCCACATATGTCAGAAACTTCACCTCCATATAATTCTTGCCATTTATTGTAGTCAAGACTTTCAGAACTAAAATCGTCTCTTAGATTCATTCGTAGAGTTTTTTCAGGTACGCAATTGGGTGGCAGAAAACCCTTATCACATCTGGTGAAAAAAAATACAAACAAATCTAAAACATAACAACAACAAAACAAATTGAAGATTGTTAATTTGGTGTGTTAGATGATAAACCTACTTGAAAGAAAATACGAAGTGTAGTAGGAATCATGGGAAATGATAAAGAATGCAAAATGATTTTGAAAAAATATCTGTGATAGAAGTCACTGGAGGTGGATGGATTGTGGAGATAAAATAGTGCTGCTTGAAAGAGTAGAAAATAGATTTAGTGTATCTAATCTGAGAACACAAATGTTTGTGCTACCTCCTCAAGATCTGGTTGCCAGACAAAATTTCAAACAGAAGTCTGAGACAGAAATAACCCAAACTCCCATCAATCAAGAAATTCTGAAAAGGAAATGGGGTGAGATTGATCACACTCTAAGGAGACCTGAAAGCAACATTGCAAGACAAATGTCAGACTGGCAATCTGAAGGAAAGAGCATGGTTGGACAACCTAAGAAGACCTGGAAAGGATGCATGAAGGTTGAAGCAAAAGCAATCGGTCTCTCTTGGTCTGAAATCAAGGAGGTAGCCTATTTCCTTGGGCTACCTCAATTGGCATGAAATGTTTGTGGCCCTTTGCTCCTTATGGAGTAATGTAGATTAACTAACTAATTTGAGAAGGAGCTGGCAGAGAACTACATTAAGGGGGAATGTGTCTGTGGAGTGCTCAGCCAACTGTATGTTAATTTCACAAGTAGGCTTTTCCATTGATTGGATCAACTGGAACCCTCATTGTCATAACTGATGGAGTACCATTTAGTGTCCTAATAGTAGAAACTAAATCATTGATTAGAGTTTATGAAAGAACATTGAATAAGCATTTTTTTTCCTGTTTTGAAAGTTACTTGACAACCTCACTTGTACCAATGGCACAAAAAAAGCACCCAATACACACTGTAAAATGGTTGGCAGCAGGAAGGGCATCCAGCCATACTGTAGAAACTATGCCAAAGCTGACATAGGAGCTCAGTGTAGCTTTGCAGCTAGCTAGGTCCTATCAAACAGTTAAACTCATGTCAGCAGGGAAAACATATTAGATGATGATGATGGTGATGAGGAAGATGATGTATCCTTACCAGAATTAAACAGGTTTTCTAGAAATGTAGAGGCTAAAACAATGAATAAATAAAAACATTACTCACATACATTTCCCTTGATCACAGTAGCCATGGCCTGAACATAACCAAGGACAACCTGCTCCTAGATATACATTATCCAAGGCCCAAATATCACCTCGAGGACTTTCGGTGCGCTGAAACCACCGGAATCTGGTGTTTGGAGAACTGATACAGAGAAAAGGTCATGTTAAGAATTACAAACAAAATTTACAAATCCAAGATGGGTAACATCAATAAATACTTATAATAATAATGGCTTCAAATTTTGCCAGAAGGGTAGCAATTTTTGGGGAGGGGATGAGTCGATTACATCGACCCCAGTGTTCAACTGGTACTTATTTTATCAACCCCGAAAGGATGAAAGGTAAAGTCAACCTCGGTGGAATTTGAACTCAGAACATGGTGACAGGCGAAATACCGCTAAGCATTTTGTCTGGCATGCTAATGATTCTGCCGGCTTGCCACCTTAGTACATTTAAAAATAATAAGAAACACTGAAATTTAAAATCCGTTTACAATATTTATAAGAAATGGAAATAAGGGAATAAAATATTCTAAGTACTTAAATGTGTGTGTGATATTGTATCTGTGTGTGCCTGTGTGAGTGTCTGGTAATACATGATAAACAGTCTCTAAACAAATGACCCATTTGCTGGTCAAAAATGAAAGACATCATTCAAAGGAAAAGCAAATCTTAAAGATCTACAACAATTGTCAGGTTATTCTGCCTTAAGAACAATAACTTTTTGTTGGCATATTAACTGATCAGCCCTTTCACAGTAAATTAGAAGCACTTCTGTTTATGACAATATAGGCTGTTTCTTATTGAAGAAAGCAAATATATTCATGTATAACAAAGTTAATCCTTTAACCCTTTCGATACCAACCTGGCTGAAACTGCCTCTGTGGAACAAATGTCTTGTTTTCATAAGTTTTGAATTAAAATCTTCCACCAAACCTTAGTCACAATTTATGTTCCTAACATCAGCTTAATGATAACTATGTTATTTTACTAAATTCTTTGTTATATTTAAAATTAATTGAAAGAAACACAGAGCATCTCAACAGAAATATGGTAACTGGTTTCTTTTTTCAGCACTGTACATTCTAACCTTTCAGCATTCAGACTACTCTGTCAAGTGTAATACTTATTCACATTATTTTGAATAAATCATGCATTATCTTGTAGCTTTGAGATCTCAATGATGTGATTGTTTATTTTTAGAATGACATTGTAGGGTAAATGTGAGAGACCAGATCTGGCTTGTTTGAACATAAAACAGAATATTTGGGCCAGATATGGTCAGTTTAAATGGTAAAGGGGGAGAATTAACAGTATATACATATGAAGTAAATTTAAATAAATTTGGAACATATTGTACATAACCCAGACAAACATTTTCTTCTAAGTTTAATTTTCTTCAACTTTCTAGAAAGTTTTCATCAACAATATCTGCAGAACAAATTGTCTCCTCACAAAAGGTTTCCATTAAAAAGAAGCCAAATAAAGTAATTGATGAAGTTAGGAATAAGTTTTAAATGATGTTTCAGTGTTCATAGAGTTGAATAATGGATTTTTATGAAAGTTAATGACCAAATTTTATGATTATATACAAGCTCACTTCTAAATTACATAGCATATTTTTTTCTATACTACATGATTGTATGTAGATATCAGCTCGTTTAAAAAATCAGATAGAAAATTAATTTATTAGTTATTTGTTTGTTTTTTTAGTGAACAAAATATTCAGGCACAATAATAACTCATTAAGGTAATTAATAATATTACATAAAATCAATACATACATTGAGGCAGCAGGAAGATAGATAGTAATACGAGTCCAGTTGATATGTTGTTCTGAAACATATTGGCTACTTAAATGGTAGCCATTACAAATAAACTTTGGTGGTGCACACTCATCTATAACAGAGTGCCATGTCTTGCCTGTGTCTATAGAATATTCCAGCTTTACGCTGTATAATGTGTTGTATAGTGTACCACAGCCCATCGAGATATCAAACTGGAGGAAAGTGGAGGGTGTTATGTGGTAGTCCCATGTCTCGGCATATCGTTTCTCTGTAAAACAACACAAAGAATTAGTATACATAAAGTGCAGGAAATGACTGAATAATTAAGAAATCTGCTTTACAATCATGTGGCTTTTGGTTCAATCCCAAATATATATATATATATTACATGTGTATAAGAAGGGATGACCACTAAGTGGACATCTGCATATGCTAGAAAGAGGTCATCCCTTCTTATGCACATGTAATACAATTTTTCTGAATTTTCAGAATTTTTATATGCTAGGCCACTTGGTTTTAAATTGAATATTAATTCAATTTATCACCCTCTATATATAAATAATTTATATATATATATATATATATATATATATATATATATATATATATATATATATATATATATATGTGTGTGTGTGTGTGTTATTTCTTTACTACCCACAAGGGGCTACACACAGAGGGGACAAACAAGGACAGACAAAAGGGTTAAGTCGATTATATCGACCCTAGTGCGTAACTGGTACCTATTTAATCGACCCTGAAAGGATGAAAGGCAAAGTCGACTTCGGCAGAATTTGAACTCAGAACGTAGCGGCAGACGAAATACTGCTAAGTATTTCGCCCAGTGTGCTAACATTTCTGCCAGCTCGCCTTATATATATGTGTGTGTGTGTGTGTGTGTGTGTGTGTGTGTGTGTGTATGTGTCTGTGTGCGTGCACATTTTTGTGTTTGTGCTACCCACTGCTTAACAGGTGTTGGTTTGTTTGCATCATTGTAACTTAGTAATTCAGCCAAATAAGTACTGGACTTAAAAAAATAACTGCTGGGGTCAATTTGTTTGACTAAACTTCGAGATGGTGCCTCAGCATGGTCGTAGTCCTATGACTGAAATAAGATAAAAAAACTAAAGATTTATGTTTGTAGATTCTTAATTGAAGAATTTTAGTATATCAGTTGAATTAGAGGTTTTGATGCTAGAGCAGCTAAGTCTGAAGTATTGATGGCTGTGTGGTTAAGAAGCTTGCTACCCAACTAGGTTCAGAGTTCAGTCCCACTGTGTGGTACCTTGGATAATTGTCTTCTTCAATAGCTCTGGGCTGACCATAGAGAATCAACAGTAATTCCACAAGGAATTAATTTATTTGGTCACTTTCATTTATAATTTTATATTCTTTCATTTGTTTCAGTCATTTGACTGTGACCATGCTGGAGCACTGCCTTTAGTCAAACAAATCAACCCCAGGACTTATTCTTTGTAAGCCTAATACTTATTCTATCAGTCTCTTTTGCCAAACCACTACATTACGGGGACATAACCACACCAGCCCAAGGTGCCACACAATGGGACTGAACCCAGAACCATGTGGTTGGTAAGCAAGTTACTTACCACATGGTTAATGGTTAATCCAACACAGCATGGGTAATAGCTTGTAACTAACTGGCACCCTACATGGAGACAAGATGCCTCATAACTGTTCAAAGTATTGGAAATTAGTGTAATTTCCATTACATGCAACAACAAATGTGAGGTAAGAGGAGAATTAAACAAACAAGTCACAATTGCATTTCTTTATGTTATATCTTTTACTTGTTTTAGCCAGTGGTCTGTAGCCATGCTGGAGTAGTGCGTTAAAGTGTTTTAGTCAAACAAATCAACCTTAGTACTCATTTCTTTGTAAGTCTGGTACTTATTCTATCAGTCTGTTTTGCTGAACTGCAAAGGCACAGGGACATAAACAAACCAACATTGGTTGTAAAGTGGTGTGGGGGACAAACACAAAGACACACACACATAACAGCAGTCTTCCACACAGTTTCTAAGTTCTAAATTCACTCACAAAGCATTCGTTGGCCTGGGACTATAGAAGAAAACACATGCTGAAGGAGCCCTGCAGTGGAACTGAACCCAGAACCACGTGGCTGGGAATCAAGCTTCTTACCACACTGCCAAGCATGTGCCTATTTAAAGCAATGGAAGTTAGTATAAGTCCCATTACACTGCAACGACAAGTGTAGGGTAAGAGGAAAATTAATCAAACAACTGAGTCATAATTGCATATGGAAAGTAATTTAAATATAATTGGCTAACAAGTCATGTAGGATTAAATAAGCCTTGCAATATTCAACATCCCTCCCTCATACCCTATGTTGTGAGATCAAGTTTGATAGAAGCAAGTCTTGCTTTATCCAACCGGACTCAGGATTGATAAATTAAATTACAGGAGATATAGCGATGTAAATTCAACCATCCAGCACAAAATTTGACATTGCGCATTATAAAAAAAAATTGATTTTTTTTCTCTAGAAAATATTTCTTTTTAAAAATTAAAACCCTGTAAATAATTTCCTATTACCAGAAAAAATTGAAAAAAAAAAAAAAAAGAATGAAACAAATTAAAAAGAAAATCAAATCAAAAACTTTCTTTGTGATTGATATATAATTAAATTATTTAATATTAAACAAAAAAAAGCAGCTTTCTTCTCCAGCTTAAAGGGTCAAGAGATTGTGTGAATATTGAATCTAGATACCAAGTTATTAGGAAGTATTTTATGATGAAATCTTTTAAGTTCTAGACAATTTTCTTTGTATTGATTGTACTTCTGCTTGAATGGTAGTAATAAACAAGATAATTCACAGAGTAAATATTATGAATGTATTTTATGGATCATATTAATATTGCCAAAATCAGGTCTTAAATTTTCCTCTCACACAGAAATCTAAGATTTATATATTATTTAGCCATACAAAGGAGGTGGGGGGGGGGAGGGGAAAAGAGTGGTGAGTAAAAGAAATAATATCGTCTGAACCACATGCTTTACAACATTTAGTTTGTATCTCTGCACTGTAAGTTCACATTCCAATTGGTTTCTACTATATCTTCTAGCATTCTGAGATAAACATCTGATATACTGGCATTGATTCCAGTGACTATATTCCTCTCTTGCAGACTTTAAGTAATGCGCCAATGTAAGAAATTGGTATTGCTGTATCTCTCTCTTTATATATATATATATATATATTTGTGTGTGTGTGTGTGTGTAAAAAGGTTGAATTAGATTCGTCTTTTAATTTGGAGGTTTCCAAAAAAGATTTCTAATATTGATTCTTCATATTTTGCTGGTAAGCTTACTGGCATAAATTTTGAATATGAAAATAATACTCGTATATGATGTGCTGTGAATTTATGGAAAGAAAGCCCATAAAACTCAACAATTTTGTTAAAAATGGAGAAGAGATGTTAAAATATATAGGAGAATTTTAATTCATGCAGACGATCATTTCGTACAGAGATATAAAAATCATGCAAATTCATGATTGAATTGAATTAATTAAATTAATTGAATTAATTAAATTAATTATATATGACTGTACTCTTCAGTGCAAGAAATATAAACAAAATTGAGAAAGGACGGTTATTTGAAAATATAACCTCCTTACTCATCTATAGAGGGAACGTCTCTGAAACCTCTTTTACTTATATTTTCAAATAACTGTTATAGTGTTTAGTTATAGTTAATACCTAACTGGACTCACATAGTCTTTTTTTCTCATAAGGATAAATATGAATCTCCTAGATCCTATTCTGGTTTTTCCTTTCTCAAGTTCTTTATAAAAATTTTGTTTATACTTCTTGCACTGAAGAGTACAGTGATATATGATTAATTTAATTAATTCAACCATGAATTTGCAGGATTTTTATTTCACTGTATGAAACGATCGTCTGTATGAATTAAAATTCTCTTATATATTTTAACATCTTGTCTCCTCCATTTTTAATAAAATTGTTGAATTTTATGGGACTTCCTTCCATAAATTCACAACACATCATATACAAGTATATATGTATATATATATATATATTTTTTTTAATATATATATATATAAATAAATAATTATAAATAAGGGCAAAAGATCGTCTAGCCACATACAATATTTTTCACTATAAATACACAGCATATTGAAACATCTCACACACTGTATTTATAGTGAAAAATATTGTATGTAGTTAGACAATCTAAAGTCTATTTTTCAGCATATTGGCATATAAAATTTTTTTCTTTTGTCTTTATTTAAAATTGTTTATGATTTTCACCTTAAAAGATATTTTAATATGTTGGCCACTGATAAAATATTTTGTTTTGAAAAAATTTTATCCTTATATTAGAAGTGTGTGTGTGTGTGTGTATATATATATATATATACACACTTCTAATATAAGAATAATTGGGCTGACCGAAATTTATGATTCGCCATGATAGATCGTTAGCCACTACACACTTTTTTTTCTCTCCTTGTTTCTTTCTGTGTTCCTTTCTGTGGAAGAGCGTAGGCTTGAAGCGTTAAAGACTTTTTCAATTCCCTTGCATTATACTAACACGTCTATTTGTTTTCTACACCACCTGTCTTCATCTGTTGTTTTTTTTGTGAATTCTCCCTATATATATATATATATATATATATATATATATATATATGTATCCCTTTTCAGTTGAAGGAATATTAGTATCACAATGGCTTCACTCAAATAGTGACAAACAAGATACAAGAATTCATGCACACTTGCACACATGCATATATATTCTCCCTCCCATATACACATATATACACAACAGGCTTAATGTAACTCACATGGCATTGGTTATCTAGAAGCAATTGTAGAAGACGGTTACTCAAAGTGCTGTGCATTGAGGCTGAACTTGAAACCACTTGGTTGCAAACATTTTAACCACACAACCAAGCCTCTGTGTATGTGTATCTGTATGCACATACACATACAGAGGAATAAAGTAACATTATGATAAATATCCTAATTAATAATTTCTGTTTTTAAGCTGTAAAATAATCCTGTTCATAATTAGATAATGTTATTTTTAAATATTTCCTAAATGAAAAATTGATGCACACATACACACACAAGAAACATTAACAAAAACAAAACAAAAAAAACATTAATGTCTCACCAAAATTAGAGTATCAATATATTGGCTTGGCTTGTTATTTTGAACACAACCATATATTAACGGACAGCTCGAACATAACTAACCAAGTATGAAATGAGAATTACTCTGTAATAAAACAGGAAACTATACTTTTATGCCTTAGATAATAACATGGTGTGGAATGAGTTTTGGAATGGAAATAACGATAATTTTTGCCTTGGTTGCCTAATTTCATTCAAAAATCCATATCAGCATACTGCTTTTATTTTGATTGCTTTCTGATTGCTGTTCAGTCTTTCATAAAACAGCCATTTTCAAATAATTTTGACAAAGTCAAATTTATGTTTAGCACTAAAGGATTGCACTTAAAAAAAAAAAAAAAAAGTTCTTATTTTCTAGTTTAGTCAAAGAAGACAGATTAGGCCCATGGCCTTTTGCTGGGACTCCAGGACTGATGGGCAAAAGGAGAGGAGGAAACTTTGACAAATTGAGGTGCAGTCAACACAATGGGCTTTTCTCTGAACAGTCCCTGTACACAAGTTTATTCACAAGAATTGGACTGACCCAAATTTATGGCAGAAGATACTTGAACTTTTGTTTTCTTCAATGGGTTTAAATGCAAGGGCTGCATTCTGTAGTTTCAAAGCTTGATCTGTAGAAAAGGCGTAGGTAGAAACTCCATAAGATGTACCCGATGTAAGCTATGGACACGTAAGAGGTGCAGCAATATCAAAGGAAGGCTAACTGGGGAGATAGTTTTTGTGTGTGGCAAATGCTCAGGGGCAATAAACACTGAAAATGTGCAGAAAACAGCTTCTGTCACATGCCAGGGGCAAAAACTACGAGTAGTTGATAGCTTCCGTTACTTGGGTGACCAAGTCAGTAGCTGGGGGTGGACGCTCTGAAAGTGTAGCTGCTAGAATAGCCTGGGCAAAGTTCAGAGAGTTCCTACCTCTTCTGGTGACAAAGGACCTCTTGCACAGAATAAAAGATAGACTGTATTACACATGTGTGCAAACAACCATGCTACATGGTAGTGAAACATGGGCCATGACTGCTGAGGACAGGCATAAGCTTGCAACGAATGAAACTAGTATGCTCTGCTGGATGTAATGTCAGTGTACGTGCACAACAGAGTAAGCGCCCTGAGAGAAAAGTTGGACATAAGAAGCATCAAATGTGGTGTGCAAGAGAGATGACTGTGCTGTGTTGCATATGGATAAGGACATCTGTGTGAAAAAGTATCGCACCCTAGCAGTAGAGGAAATCTGTGGAAGAGGTAGACCCATGAAGACCTTGGATGAGGTGTTGAAGCACGACCTTCGAATGTTGGATTTCACAGAGGTGATGATGATTGACTGAGACCTTTGGAGATATGCTGTGCTTGAGAAGACCCAGTAAGCCAAATGAGACCGTAACCGTGGCCTATGCTAGTGTAGCATATAGGCCAATTTAAAAGTACCCTTTAATCATTGGACAATGAACTGTGCTTGAGAAAACCTGTTGATTAAAGTGAAGTCATTGTCGTGGCTGATGCCAGTACTGCCTAACTGGTGGCACATAAAAAGCACTATTCGAGTGTAGTCATTGCCAATGCTGCCTGACTGGCTCCTGTGCCAGTGGCACTTACAAATCACCGTCCAAGCATGGTTGATGCCAGTACCACCTGACTGGCCATCATGCCAGTGGCATGTAAAAAGCACCCACTACACTCTCAGAGCACTTGGCGTTAGGAAGGGCATCCAGCTGTAGAAACTTTGCCAGCTCAGGTTGGAGCCTGGTGCAGCCTTCTGGCTTGCCAGTCATCAGTCAAACTGTCCAACCCATGTCAGCATGGAAAGCAGACGTTAAACGACGACAACAATGATGGTAATGATCACACACACACACACACACACACACACACACACATATATAAGTATAGAAATATATATCATCATCATTTAACATCCATGCTTGTATCACAGGATCTGATGGACCCAAGGACTGCATTTCACTCTAGGATATGGTTGCAATTGCTTGATACACTTCCTAATGCCAACCACTTGACAATATGTAGCAGGGTTTCTTTTTTCAAGCCACCAGCACAAGTGAAGTCACCATGTAGCTTGCACAGTTACAAACACCAAGAGCTTTATGCTTGGAGATGAGGAGTTGAGAGAGGTGAAGTATGAGAGGAAAAGGCTAGAGCAGAACAGGTTTCTTGCTGCAGAGAAGCTGCATTACTATATATTTAAGCATACAGGTTACTCATAAAAACACCCACAAAGAAATTAATTTCTGTGAAATCTTTCAATATATTTAATTTATTTGAAAAAATTGTCTTTGTAACTATCTGTTGGAGTGTCAGTCTCATTGTAACTCTGTTAATCTATTTTCACTCTAGCTCTGTCATTTCATTTTATCTATCTATCTATCTATCTATGCATTTTAACACAGATCTTTGCACACTTATACATGCATCCCATTGAAGGTATGACTGTGTTTGAGTTTAATCTTTTCTTATTGAAGAATTTGTCTTTAATATAACATATTTAAAAGAGAAACTGTTTCATATATACTTAAATACATAAATATATGCATATGAATTTATATGTATATGTGTGTTTGTATGTCTAAGCATAGCTATACAGATAATATATATGCGAATATTTTAATATTTCACTTTGCCATTATGATACCAATAACCTGTCGTAGATCTCAGTATACATGTGCTTCTGGATGAACTGTAAGTCGGGTACAGAGTGGTAATAAGAAAAAAGATGACAAAGGAATAAATGATTATCTTATGAACTTCCATTAGCTTACAGCTGTTTCCACTATGAGGTGCAGTACTCAAGCATTCAACTGAGTCCACCGTATCTTATTGCGAAAAGAACTGTTAACTAATGAAGTTCATAAGATAATCCGCTTATTCTTTTCCTTTGTCATCTCTTTTCTTATATATAAGACAAACACAGAGATGGAAGAAATAACTTAACACATTATGTGTGTGTGTGTCCACCACCTCTACTACTATCATCAACGTTATTTTACATTCATTTTCCATACTGGCATGGGTTGAATAAGTCATTATTACAGTCTGCGTTAATTCTTATTTGGAAATACTACACTTCTAGATGGATCAGTAAACCCACACCTCACTTGAATTTTTGATTTTTGGCAGGGTTTCTATGACTGAATGCTCTTCTTAATTCTAACTGGATGTATTTTATGGTGGCCCCAGCACAAGAGAGGTTGTCATGTCCTTAGACAAAGTAAAGGCTCTCTCCATTATTTTGCCTCTGCTTATTGCTTACTCTTTGTAGAGTCTATTTTGTTAGTGTGGCAGTGTGAGGAAGGATGCTAGAAACCCAGCAGGACTAAAAACATGACCTGTCAAACGGACAAATGAATCTAGTGTATGTTCAACGACTCTCTGGAAATAGCATGGGCCCTCGGAAATTCTGGGTTGGTGTCTGGTGTGTTGAAAGACTGCTGGGAGTGAGGCACCTCTTGGCTTTTGCTAAAGCATGTCTCTAGAACCAGCTTGAAACCTAGGCTATGTCTGCTCTAATAATTGGTGGTGACTTGGTCAGTGAATCCTCTGCAATGGTTGACTATTGACAGTAAGTCGAGTGATCGGAGACCACATGTGAACTTGTGTTCTCACTGAAATTCCGAACATGAACTTGTTGGTCAGAACTGGTTCAACCCATCCCAAGTGAATGCTGCTGCATGTCCAAGTAAGTAAGTAAGTAAAGTCTATTGGGGGCATATTGTGATTACCTTGAGTCCCACAGGAGCAGAGAGTCCTTATGAGGGAGAGTTATGGGTACATTGAGTGAGGAAAGGATGAATAATAGAGAGAGGAGGATGTGGGATATAGATGGTGATGGGGGAGAGAGAATGGCAGATGGAGATTTAAGAGAGATATATTGGGCAAGAGGTCCAAGTGTTAATATAAACCTAGCAGCCTCATTAACTCCTATCATTTTAAAGTTTGTTATGTCATGCTTGCATGGATGAGCCTTTTCCAGCATTTCATGTTGCAGCCATCACAGACTTTATCACCATTTTCATGAAGATCAGCCTTCTAAGATTAATCTTCACTACTTCAAACTTCCTGTGGAGGTGCAATGGCTCAGTGGTTAGGGTAGCGGACTCGTGGTCGGAGGATTGCAGTTTCGATTCCCAGACCGGGCGTTGTGTGTGTTTATTGAGAGAAAACACCTAAAAGCTCCACGAGGCTCCGGCAGGGGGTGGTGGTGACCCCTGTTGTACTGTTTCGCCCCAACTTTCTCTCACTCTTTCTTCCTATTTCTTGAGTAAAGCTGCAATGGACTGGCGTCCCGTCCAGCTGAGTGGGGGAACACATACGGCATAGAAACTGGGAAACCATCCCATGAGCCTGTCTAGGCTTTAAAATAATAAATAAGGCGCATAAATAATAAACTTCATCCTTCCTCTTCAGGTTCCATCTACTGCACTTCTTTCTACATCTGTGTTCTTGGACAGCTGATATGTTCTAGATGCATCACAGCCCATACTAGTTTTAGTCTTCTCTATTGCAGACTACATCTATTTTATATCCAGTTTTCCTTACAGATCATTAGTGCTCTGTTGTTTATATACACACACACATTACACATCCAATGGAGTATGTTCACTTTATTTTGTTTAATATTTGCAAATCCTCTGTATTCAAGGCCCATATTATACATACACAAATAAACATATATACATAACTATATTTTTATTTATTGATATGTGCACACTTTTTATAGATATTATTTTTATATAGACATATTTTTATCATCTTTCCACATCAAAGATTGCCCATTCATATTATCTTTGCTATAAATAAAGAATAGAGCCTTATGCTTTACAATTCAGTTACATAAAATTGAATGGTGATAGAAAATAATCTCAGCATTACAATAAATAAATAAATTACACAAATAATAATAATAATAATAATAATCATAATAATAATAAAGAAAAATTAGTCTGAAGTTTATTTTTATTACAGGTACATAATTTTAAGACATAATGAGTTTAGCAGTATCTTGTTCAGGAAAATTTAAAAGCCATTTACACCTCATGTATAAATGGCTTTGTGTAAATAAAGAAAAGTGCTTAAATAAAGAAATGATACCTTTATTACTTCGGATTAATTTTTTTTATTATCACTACAGAACCAAGATTCTTTATTCCTTTATATATATATATATATATATATATATATATATAATAATAATATTGATAATAATAATAATATGTTTATATAATATATTCTTTCATTCTTGTTTCATTCATTTGATTGTGGCCATGCTGGAGCACCACCTTGAAGGGTTTTAGCTAAACAAATCAATATCGGGACTTATTTTTTAAGCTTAGTGTTTATTCTATCAGTCTTTTTTGCTGAGTTGCAGGGGTGTAAATATACCAGCACTGGTTGTCAAGGAGTGAAGGGGTGGGGAACAACCCTCCCCCCACACATACACATGCAATGGGCTTCTTTCAGTTTCTGTCTAATAAATTCACTCATATAGGGCTTTGGTTGGCCTGAGGCTATAGTAGAAGACACTTGCCCAAGGGACTATGCAGTGGGACTGAACCTGGAACCATATGATTGGGAAGCAAGCTGCTTGCCACACAGCTTCACCTGACCCTATATATATCATCATATATATATATATATATATATATATATATATATATATATATATATGTATATATGTGTGTGTGTGTGTGTGTGTGTGTATATATAGGTGTGGCTGCGTGGTTTAGAAGCTTGCTTTGAAACCATGTGGTTTTGAGTTCAGTCCCACTGTGTGCTACGTCAGGCAAGGTTTTCCACTATAACCTTTTGAGTGAAATTGGTAAATGGAACTATGTGCAAGCATTTTGTGTGTGTGTATGTGTGTATTTGTATCTGTGTCTTCTGCCACCCCTTGACAACTGGTGTTGGTTTATTTATGTCCCTGTGAACGAGCAGTTTGGCAAACTGACTGATAGAATAAGCACTAGATTTAAAAAGTAAATAGAGGGATTAATTTGTTTGACTAAAACTCTTTAAGCTGGTGCTCCAGCATGGATGCAATTCACTGACTGATAAAATATATATTATTAGCTGTAGAAGCTTCTTGAATCCTAACTCTGTAGCCCACAGTACTCCGAGTTTCGTGAAGCATAAAGCAACGACAAGAGAAGGCAATCATTGAAATGGAAAAAATATTTGAAGGAAAATTATAACTATATTAGTTATGTACATATCAATAAATAAATTATATATATATATATATATATATATATATATATATATATATATATATATACACACACACACATATATATACACACACTCACATTTATACGTACACACACACGCATATAAATATATACACACTTTCATATGAGCATTTATAAATACATATGCACACATGGGAAGGAATTCATTTCCTGTGAAATCTTTCAATATATCTAATTTATACAAAAATGTATTTTTGTAACTACCTGTTGGAGCGTCAGTCTGTATGTACCAATTTATATGCTATTAATCTATTTTCTCTCTATCCATGTATCTGACTTTACATCTCAATCTCTCTATCCATTTATCAGTGTATTTATTCTCTCTGTCTCATATATACATACACACATATATTGAAGACATCACTGTGTTTGAATTTAATATTTTTTATTAAAGATTTTTCATATTTCCTGTCTTCAATATAACATGTTTAAGCAAAAAATTATCTGTCTATCTATCTATCTATTTATATATATATATATATGTATATATATGCAAATAGGTGTGTGTACAAAGAATCAATGATAAATAGACATATATATATATATAAAATGTAAAGACAGAAAATAGTATGATACTGTGTGATTGTGTGCATATGTGTGTATTCATTTATGTATTACTGAATTTGTATATACGCAAGTGTATATAAATATATCTATGAATATATGTGTATGTGTATATATTCATTTAAACACACACATACATTCGTACATATACCTACATGTACATTTATTGATAAGTACGTACATCACACTTATAGATACGTAATTTTCATATAGATATTTATTTTTTATATTTTTGTTTCAATTTGAGAAAACCTATTTAGAAGCATTGTGTGAATAAACAGATTGTGTATGAGAAACTGTCAACAATGGAGATTTTTTTTAAATTTCAAAAAGGGGGATATTCATTTCAATATATTAGTATTTTGGGCTCAAATGCCTGTAAATAACATAGAATATAAATAGAAATGAAAGAGATGAAATATGGTTCAAATCCATGATGCTAAATTTTGATCATATGGAAAGTGTAGTTTTTCACAGTAACGTCTGTTGTCCAGAAGGTACACTCTACAAACTCCTAGAGACCATCACAAACTGGTTGCTTGCTTTGTGCTTTCAAAAACATGTGAAGATTCCTTGCTTGAAAAGCAGGTAAAGGTTAGAGATAGAAAAGGCATCTGGCT